>NW_020451220.1:6016-258788 GCF_003343035.1 Apteryx rowi | reverse complement strand
GTCTGTTGTCCCAGGTACTTCCCTGGCAGCCATGCCCATCTCCTCCTCATCCTGGAGGGCACTAAACCTGTTCTTCAGCTTCAAGTCTTCGGGAGGAGTAGGAGCCTTTCTTCTGCTACGAGCAGCGACCAGTTTCCAGCCTTCTTCTACAGTGTTATGATGTACCGTTTCACATGGCCCAGAACCCTCCAGCAACTCCACTGCTGTGGGGGGTTGGGACTCCTGAAGCTGTACAGTCTCCGAGAATACCCTGTCTATCTCTTGCTCATCTTCTCGGATGCTGCGCAGCCTACTGACCTCCTCCTCTAACTCCCTTACCTGATGACACAACTCATCAACAGCAGCACGCCTCCTGCAGGAGAGCTGACTGCCAGCCCAGGCCTCCCGGAGAGGCCCCAAGCACTCCTGCAGCCTGAGACCTGTAGAGCTGCATCTACTGTCAGAGGGTCTGCCTGGGTCCAAGCCTCTGACACAGCAACTCCAACAGCCACTGGGGAACGCGCTGTGCGGCGTCACGACCATGCTTGAGGAAGCATACACCACAGGGATCAGAAACGAAGGTACCTTCACGTGCCCTTCTGTGCAAACTGCTGCGCAAACTGCTGCATCTGTTCGCTGCCTCTGTTAGCTGCGCTCAGATATTCCACTATTTGCTGGATTGTAGAAAATATTGCCGAGAAATACATCTATGCAATCTCAAAACATTTGGTCTGAGTTCTTCACATTTGGGAATAAAGCACGTGCCATTTTTAATTAGTTCAAACTATGAAGAAGATTTAAAAGCAATAAGATATTATTAGTTGACAATTGTAAGAAAATGAGAGGCAGTGTTAATGTATGTTCTGCCCACTGTCTACATCTTAATTATTCAGGGGTTCTCACAGGAAAACAGATCCCTAGTAGTGAATGAATCGGTGCTAGGAACAGAGGCTGTATGGATTAGTTTATAAAAGTTGGGTAAAGTAGCTGTTGCTGAAGCATCATGTTATGGAAGGTATTTTGCTGGATAAATATTAGGGAAGCAACATGGTATAATCCAACCTCCTTAACCACCCTGATAGCAAAAGAACATAATTAAGGATTGTAAAGTTAGGAAACATCAGAAATAAGAGACTAACTGTATTACCTTATATTGCATCTTATCCCTTTGCATTTATGTGTAATCTCCAGTTCTCTATGCACGTATATATAGTGCTTCCATAGAAACTCTTCATCATTCACTTTATAGGACAGAAGAAGCTCCAAGAATAAGTGCTAATTAATATTTTTGTTTTTCTTTCATCACTCAGTGCATGGCCCCATTCCTTATTCATTACAGAGTATTAAATCATACTCTGATGTTCTGAAGACAGAATGGACAGGATTCTTAATTTTCTCTACCTTTTTCTCTGTAACGTTCATTTTTTATGGTATCTAAAAGCTTCACAATCCTTGATTAATTTCTTTTTATAGTATCATGACAGGTGATATCCCCATTTCCATCCTTACTTTCATAATAAGTGACAACGTAAGAGTACTGGGATTTTAAGTCTAAAGTATACAATAATGCTGAGTATTCCATCTGAGACTGAACATTTACAAATGTGCATCATTGTATAAGCTGAATATGTTCAAGCACAGTTCCTTTGGCTTCAATTACAGATATAAGTTCTGGGAATTTCTGCACACATGAGATCCCATAGCCAAATTCAAATTTCCCTTGCTTTGTTTGTTTGAAGATACCAGTGTTAGGGTCTGACATCCCAAGTGTTTTTACTCATATATTCATTAAGGTGTTTAGATCAGCTGTTTCTGCTGCATTGCGGAAGTGAAGGAAACTACAGTAAAGAAGAAATCAGTACTTGCTGCAGCACTGAAACTACTTTAAACTTCTTTTTTGGTAACTAAGGCAACCTGCTATTCCAAGCAATTGAATTTATATTTATCAGTTTTCAGCAAGTAGTTGTATGTATATTTTTTAATGTAAATTTTCAAATTAATATCTAAAAGAAGGAAAATGAAGAGGCTTAAGCTTTTGTCAGTGCTTGATGTAGATGACATGACATACATAAATCAGTCATAGATGAGTCATTGGACTTGGAAGAAATTAACCCCACATCAGAAAAGAGACAGTCAGTGCACTACTTGTTGCTCCTTGATCTTTGTTTTGAAGTTTTCCTTTGATGTATATTCAGTCCTGCGAGAAATGTTACCAGCTTATGCTAGTACTAGCTTTTCCTGTAATATGCATCACATAATTATAGGATCGTAAACCTATTTAGGGTGAAAGGCAGGTCCTGTAGTCCAGCCAGCTTGCCCAAAGCTGGTCCAATTGGATCAGGTTGTTCAGGTCTTTCCCACTAGAGTTTAAGTATCTCCCAGGACTGAAATTCCACAGCCTTCCAGTGTTTGACCACTCCCATGGTAAATTTTTTCCCCCTTATACCCTTACTCAGAATTTCCTGTGTTGCAATTTATATCTGTAGCCCTTTGTCCTGTCTCTGTGAACTTCCAAGAAGAGTCTGGCTGTGTCTTCTCTATCCCCTCACATTAGGGAGTTAGAGGGCAGTCAAATCTCTCCCCAGACTTCTGTTCTTAAGGCTGGAGAAACCTGTTCTCTTATTCTCTCCTCATCCATAGTGTGCTCTAGGCACTTAACCATCCTGGCCTTGCTGCAGTATATCAATGTCTGTCTTGTACTGGAAAGCCCAATACTGCACCCGGTACTTGAGGTGTGGTTTCACAAGCGTTGAGCAGAGGAGAGTCGTCCCTTCCTTTCTTTCTGGCTACATTCTTGCTAATACAGCCCAGTATGTGGTTGGCATCTTTGCCACAAGGGCATGCTGCTGATTCAACTCGTCCATCAACATCTGGAAAATGTCTATTTTGGGGACTGGAGAAGAAGAGAAACAAGCTGGAGAGGCTACTGAAGGGCTGCCAAGATGATTAGCGATAGGAGTACATGCTGAGTGAGGACAGGTCTAGAGACCAGGTCCTTTTCAGGAGAGGGGAAGGTTGGGGATCAGCTGCTGTCTTCCACTATCTACAGTGGTTATGGAGAAGATGGAGCCAGACCCTTCTCAAAGGTGCACAAGCAAAGGGCAAGAGGCAACAGTTGCCGCCTATAACAAGGAAAGCTTTAATTGGACATAAGGAAAAGATTCTTCATCATGAGAGTGTTAGTGACTGGAACAGGCTGCCTGGAGAAGCTGGGAGTCTCCATCCATGGAGACTGCCAAGACTAGGCTGGCCACAGCTCTGAGGAAATGGTCCAAGGTGGAAGCTAATCCTGCTTTGAACAGCTTTAGGACTAGATGACTTCCAGAAGTCCTTCCAGCATAAATCTTTCTATGATTCTTTATTATGATATTTCTCAGGCTATCATTCCCTCAATTTTGGAAGCTCGTTATCTTTACCATATTTGTCTCCATCTTCTCCTTCAGTGTACCCCTAGTGGAGAAGAGTATGAAAACTGACATACTTTTTTATATGATGAAAAATATTGCTATCCTTTCATGCACAACAGCAAGGTACTGTGGTGTTTTGTTTTGTTTTAAATATTGCTTCATTGTGCTTTTTATTGTCAGATCTTTCTTTTCTCTTTCTGGCAAATGTAATTTACTCAGAAATGAACAAAAAAATCATTCAGTGGAAAGGAAGGTCATTGGAAAGGTGAATGTAGTACGGTGCATTGCTGAATTCCTAGCATAGGGTAATTAGACTTGTAACTGAATTTTCTTACTTAGAATTACTGGAATGTTGGTCTAGGAAGGCCAGGTGCGTGTGTGTGTGTTTCTCTTGAGAGACTAGTGTTGGCAGCATGCTACTACTACTTTGAGAGAGATTACTTTAAGAATACTCTAACCTTTGGGTAAGGCAGAAGGTTATTATGACAGGGAATAGCAGGATAAAAAAGGAAATGTACTAATATTGGGCATACTTTATTCATGTGTATTTGAAAGGAAAGGGAAATGAGGTCTTTTAAATTAAGAGAAGAATTAACCGAGTAGTGTCCAGATCATCTGATTGTTAGAAAGCAGTCATGCTTGCTTGAAATATTGTATGTGCTCTACACCAACCATCTCTAAAACAAAAGCTGAAATGTATGCATTTTGCGTTTCATAAGAGAACTGTCTACTTAAGATTGTATTTAATGTTCAGATAAATTTGGTTTGGTATGTGTAGTATTTAGACTTACTGTTCAATGGCATTAAAGTTGTTTGTGCATACTAAATGTGTGGATTGCCATTAAAATCAATGAATTCTTTAGACTTTTCTGATTTGGATTTTGGATAACTGTCATTCCAGAATTTTTCTCTTCCAAAATTATTTGAGATTTCTCATGCTTAAACATAGCTCAGTTATCGCCTCTTTTGTAGAATTTTTCTGCACTCTAGATTAGTTTTTTAGATTATTGCAGGGTTTACTGGTGACCTTTTCTTCCTTTTCAAAAATATGTTGTTTTTATTCTTTATTGCATGTTGCTACAATGATTTTAGTAGTTCAGTAAATATACATGAGATCCAATGAGAATCTCCTCTACAAAATCTGTGCAAGGGTTTATTTACTGTGAGTGGTTTGGAAATTTTCTAAGGAGGCTGAAATGTTACTAGAGTTTTGCTGTTCATTGCTTGGGATTTTGTAGGAACATTTAATGATTAGATACCAAAATGCTGCAGACCTTGATGAAGAAAATAGTGCATGGATTTGGCAAACCTGGAAGACAATCAGGCTTTACCTGAGATTGTGAAAAAAAAGTAGAGATTATGAAGTAATGTTTTACTGTGTATGGGCAATGTTTCTACCTGATTGCTATTTGTGCTTTTTTTTTTTAAGGTATATATTCCCTATAAAACATCAAGAATTTAATGATGCATTTGAAAATCAAGCACAAATAGTAGTCTAAGTCCAAGCTTATACCCACTCTGATTTGTCTATTAAAAAAAAAAAAAGTCCTTGAATGTAACATCTCAGTTTTCAAATACTTCATCGTATAAAATTAATGCAATGGCAATAATGATCTAATTTATTCAGAATTCTGTTTTACTTTTAGACCTTAAATTGCTTTCATTTGCTGAAGTAACCTCCTTCACAAGCTCATCACTAATTTCAGATATTTATCGCTTCTCCTATGGAAAGGGTCCTTTTTTTCTTATTTTTACCCTTTCTTTAAATTTAGGCTTAAAATAAATTGGTCTTGTCAGTGTATTTTGTGCCTGGCTATCAAATTCATAGTCCATTTAGTTGCATTTGTATTGTAAATTTCTGTCTCTTATAATGCTTTACTCTGACTTCTTGATCTTCTTTCATTTTTGTGGTTGCAACTCTATTCATTATGTAGGACTATTCGAATGGCTCGTAACTGCTGAGCATTGTGTTCACTGTCCATCTTGAAGTCTGAAGATGGCAGGGATTTTACTTATTTTTTCCAAAATTATTGTGATCTTTAGTTTGACTAGTATCTCAGATCAGTCTCTGAGGGAGAAGGTATGCACTGTGTTGCTTAATAACAAAAGTATTGCTTGTTTACAGCTTTTAGGGTCTCTTTTGGTCTTTCTTGTGTCCCTGTGTAAATGAACATAACAGTTCCAATGTTCTTTGCATGTCTAGACAGAGTGCTTCCCACTAATAAGAGGCTGAAAAGTTTTATCAATAAAATAAAAATAGAGTAGACAAATTCTAATTTAGCTGCAGTTATAGTACTGTCTGTCTGTGGATCTTTTTTCTTATTCCAGACTTAAAACTGATGTTTCATTTTACACTGAGCATTACAGAAATGTTTGTGTATGTATGTAGTATAATTTAATTAAGTGTTTGCCTTTATACCGAAAGAGACTTAACTGTTAAAACCAGCAGACTGAATACGGTTGAAATGGAATTTTGCTTCTGATTCATGAGCCAGGTCTTGTAAGATCTTAAATGTGGAGCTAATGAGAAATGTTACCTTAAGATAAAGGACTGAAAAAAGGAGTCAGGCTTGAGTTGGAAATTTTTCATGACTATCTAAACACCAGAGATTATCTACCTAGAAAGTGAAGGTAATTTACTATAATCTCAAAAAAAGTACAATATAAATGCAAAATATACATGCAAAAAACAATGATTCTCAATATTACTCAGACTAGGCAACATTGCTTTGCATTTAGAGTGACTAGAAAGACAAAATATTATTATAGGTATCTTCAAAAAATTTTGTGTTCTTTGGAGCTAATTTCAGTACTTTTGAAGAATTTGTATTAGTTGACAAATAACTGGGTTGAAAAAGACAAGCTCTTTATCTCTGACTTGTTGAAAGCTAGATAAAGTATGTGGAATATATATTATATATAGATACCAATATATAATTATAAATTACGTAACAGGTAACAGTACAATACAGCTAATATAGCATTGAGGTAATCATTTAGTAGAAGTTGTCAAAAGTATAGACGATTTTTTTTCTTTTTTCATGAAATAATATAAACTTTAGAACATCTGAATGTCGTGATATAGTTGTTAGCTTAACACAAAGCCTACAACCTGTCAATGTGAGGACAGCACCATATTTACTGTGTTACAAGACTAAAATGCTAGTTTCTAGTAATGTTTTGAATGCCAAGAACAGTAATGCTACTCTTATTTTTTTTTTTTCATGTGTTCTCTGTTATCAAGAAATAGTTAAATTTCCAGTTAAGGGCTAACTGATTTTTTTTCTATCCATCTTTTTCCTTGTAGGCTGAGACATTTAAAACCTGTATTATTTTTCTATAAACTCTGTCTTGGCCTCACAGATTTTGGTCCTACAGATAAAACTATGCTGTACCTACAGAATGTCAGGAGTTTAAGCAGGAACAGAATATGAACTGGAATACCATTCCTAATGAAATGGTGTAAAAGACAATACAATATAGAAAAAGAAATTACAATGTAGAAAAATCAAAATTGATGGAAGTTGGGGATGTTACTCCCAACTAGATCTTTAGCTCAAGAGAGATTCAACTAACAGTGTTTGTCAGGAAGAGGGTTATTTATGAGAATTTATAGAAGCTTTGAGCAACCAATATTTTTAACTACAAAAATGATTACAGCAGCACTTTCGTAGGTCATATTTTATGCTTGGAATATTGCTGAAACTTGCAGGTTTCTTTCTTGCAGACTGCAATTCAGGTGAACCCTAAGAGCTTATCTTCTAATGCTTTACTTGCAGCTCCCACCGTGTAATGGACACACATGCTGATTCCCATTAGCTAACTACTTGCTTTTCTGTTAATCTTGTTTTTAAAGTCTGTTAGGTATATGGCTAGGCATTACCAATCTAATAACAAAACACCCTGGGAAAAATATTTGTTATCATCTTCTTTCATGTTCTAACAAACAAAAAACCAAGACATCACTTTCCTTTTTTACAAAAGTGGAACATTTTATAAGCCTTTTCAATACCAGTGGTTATGCTAGTGAGATGAAGGTTTGGGGCAATAGGGAAGTGATGTATATCAGAAGTGGAGACATTTCCTGAAAGTCATTGTTATCTTCTTTTTGGGGAAGGCAAAAAATTGCAGAGAATGTTAAATTAATTCTCTCCATCCTTTTTAATATAAAATGTTACTTTTATAAAATAATAAGATGAGACAGGTTGGCAAGTGATATATTTGAAAGATTTTAGATTTAAATGCTAAATAAAAGATTGAGTGGGAAAGACACTTGCAAGGCATGTATCTAAAACTTGAGGATTCCTGTGGAGGGGTGGGGACGGGGTGAGAGAGACAGGGGAATAAGTGGGTGAATTAATCAAACATAGAATGCAGATTAGAATGTCACTGTTTCAGAAATGAGCCCCTACTGCTCGATTTAGGAAGGCCCGAGTGAAACTGGTTTGGAGCAGGCGAGTGGTGGAACACCGGGTTGGAGCATCTAAAGCACTTGTTACTGTGCGGTTGGTGCTCTGTACTTTATACAGTGGACATGCCTTATGCCTGACTTTGCAAGTTTTAACTTGCCTTTAAAATTCCTCTTAAGTGAGTGACAATTTTTGTCCAAGTGAAATGGCAAATGAACTAGCAGAATGATTAATAAAAATCGGGTGTAAGTAAAAGATAGTAAATGTTTCACATGTGTACTTATAAAAAAAAAGGCATCGAAAGTATTCTTAAATTGCAGACATGAAGGCTAGAAGTTATTTAGTGAATTTTAGATGTCTAATATGCAGGCACATAGAATTGAGCTAGTGAGCCCCAGCCTCACTTGAATTCAATAAAGAGAAAAGGAAATTCTAGGGCATGATTAATCTGGCCTTTTTCCACATATATACTGAAAATGAGGTGACTGCCACATCCTAGTTAATAACATTACCTTTTTTTCAATTGACTGTAGAGTAAGCTTATGGTGAGTAGTGCAGGAGAGTGTCCACGCTATAGATGGAGTTTTATCAGACTACATGTAAAGATATCTCTCACTACAGGGAAAATGGTTTCAAACAGTACTAAAAAACATTCAAACTCCATGCTTGAGGTGTCACTATAGAGAAAAGCAGATTTTTTACAAGAAAATGTTCTGCAGTCATGAGGAAAACAGCTAAACCAGAGGAACCAGATTAATTTCAAAAAACTTGGATCCAAGACATGCCCTTCAGGAGTTGTGTCAGTGGACAAAGGCAAACTTCTCAATGCTTAGAATGAAACTTTCTAAGTTGCGAATGTTATTTTCTGGGGGGCTTTCTTTTAGAGGCACCTGATAATGTTTAGCCATCTCCTATTTGGATTCAAAGTTGGGATCGCTCTTTTTGAAACAGGAGAATATAATTCATCACTTCCAGGCAGAAGTGAATCAGACCAGAGCTTATCAGATGTATCTTCAGCAGGAAGACCAAAGTATAATCCTTCTGAAAATCGTGAAGTGAAATACTTTATTATAACCAGATGAATGAGACAGATATCATCCAAAGCACATGGACAGGGTTTGTCAGTTTTGTATAATACAAATATGTAATTTTTTTATGCTTGCATATGATATCTTGAGTTTGTTATTGAAATAGTAGCCACTCATTGCTGTAGATTAGGGAGTAAATATGATGTTTAGCTGATGAGTCTGTAGAAAATTCTCTTTCTTTTTAGGAGAATGGGAAGGAAGAAGTATTCTTTTTCTATTTCTAGTAGAATTTCAGGAATATTTCTAGTTTCTATTTCTAGTTTCTATTCTTTTTTTAATTTAATTTTTTTATTATTATTATTATTTTTGGAATACTACTTGGTCCCCCAAGCTGGTATTGGATTCCCCCCCCCCGCCCCTCCCCCTTTAGGCATGCCCAGGACTATTCTTTCTAAAGTAACTATTGCTGAGATTGAAAAAGTTACCCGGAAAAGTCATAAAATATCTCCCAAATTGTAACAATGTGAAAAGATTGAGATTAAGCACAGCCTTACTACATTGCTCAATACTTCATCTTTCTCCTTAGTAGAACATGAACTGAACTGAAGAGTGAAGATCCCACAGTAAATTAGAAATAGCGGACTGGTTGAATTTTTTGCCAAATATACCAAACCTTTAGCTTTTCTATAATTCCCTGTGATTGATATTAGAACCTTTTGTGCATTATCTGCAAGTTGGAATGTAGTCTGGTATCCAGAAAGTGGGGGTTAACATTAAACATTAATGCAGCTTTGGAGAAATTAGGTTTTCTATAATGCTTTAGCAGCATTGAAGATAAATAAAAAGGGTAATAAGCACTGTAATGATCTCTGAATCTGCAGCTTCATTCTATACACTATCTCAGAAAACTAATGCAATTTCACAGGAAAAAGTACTAAGATGTCTCACTTATCTTTCTCTTCCATGCCTATGCTATCATCTCAGATGTAATGCATTAACATTTGAATGAAAAAAAATTGTCAGTGAAGAATTAGATAAGGAGGGATACATTTGAAAGGAGAGAGAGTGTGAGTAAAAAGGAAATATAAGCATGTTCATGCACAGTTCTGTTACAAATTTTGACGCATTTAATATATTGAAACCTCTGCTTACAAGTATAAATAAAAATCACGTTCTATCACTGATCATATTGACTTTGATATCCTTTTGTTTATGCATTACTATTATAAAGATTTTTCTGTAAATAATTTGGGAATTCTGAGCTAAACACGATATTTGAGTACAAGCTGTGAATAGATTCTAAAATAGGTATGAATTGAGACGTAAATTTTTACTACGACAGAAATGAGTTAGGACTATCATCAATTATTTTTATTTCCTTTATTCTACCAACTGTACTGGTTTTGTTTTGGTTTTTGGAGGAAACATGTACAGATTCTTACTGGTTAGAATTGTCTCATTGTTTTATATTTTCAAAGAAGATACAGTTGGAACAAGAATAAATATGGCTCACGGAAAAATGTCTTTAATATTCCCATCTAAGGCAGTGTCTTATGTAACTGAAAGTCTAATATAAATATTCAGAAATATCTATTTTCTCAACCTCATCTTTGATCCAGAGTCAGTTAAAATCTGTGGGTTCACATTTAATGTATTCACATACCATATTTTCTTTCACTCTCCAGTCACTTTATGACTTTTTCCACAGGTGGCCAAGAAAAGTAAAATCCTTATTTCAGGCCCTGATGGTAGAAGTCAGAACTGCATAGTTTTACTACTTTTTTTTCTTCTTAATATTGTTTACAAATGCCACATTTCTTTCTGCTTCAAATTGTGTGTGCTAGGTTGTCTGAACTTCCAGACTTCCAGTGAGCACTGGATGAGCCAAACCCAGAAAGTGTTGCTCGTTCTGAGGTTGCACAGTCGTAAAACCCCTTAGGTTTCCTTAGCATAACTTCTGCCTTAAATGTGTAACTTCATCTGAGCTGTCAGAAACAGGTGGATTTTAGGAGAATGATTGCTTGAGGTTTTGARCATTTGTTCAGCTGTATTCTAAAGCTTGCTTATTTTTCTACAGAGCTAATTTTAAGAAAGCATTGAGTATCTGCAACTTATTAGTGAGCATTAGAAATAATTACTACCTCAGGGTTACTTGCTTCTGAACAAAAGAAAATATTGTGCTGATCTTAAGTTTTTTTGTTTTTTTTTTTAAGTTGTGAAACAGTAATTTGTAAACCATCATCACTCAGTAGAAGGTATTGAGTGAAGTCACTTCACTTCTGCTCATTAGATATATCTTTTTTTTTTTCCCCCCTGACTTCACATGAAAGTGGAACTAAAAATCTAACGGTTTGATTTGTGAAATGAAAAGGGAAAAAAAGTGTTATGAGCAGTAAACTTGTTTTTGAGTTATGAAAGTATTACTGAGAATTTATATCATGCTTTGATACTAGCCACTTTGGACTCTGGATATTCCAGGAAGCATTTCTGCCTGTGAAATGGGAGTGCTACTGTAAGCATTTTTCTTTCGTTTATGGAATTATATAGTGAAGCCTAATTTAGCTGTGACAAAAGTGTTTTTCTAAATTACTTAATGGCTCTCTGGAAGCTAAAGAAACACTAAAGAGATTTGTATCAGTATGGAGAGTAAGCAAGCATTTAAATAAGTCAAGTTGTTTTGATACATGTAAAATACAATAAGTGCATATTGTTATGTTTTCAGCAGGTTGTATATTCAGAATAATTTCAGGATATGAGATCTATGAATTGTAAGCTATGAGATCAATGAGCAACTGCAATGATTTCTGTTATCTTCTGGTCAGGCTAGGCTAGCTAACTCTTGGAAATCAAGGAGTCTATTCTAGTTGTGTTTCTGAGTAGTTGAAAGCTGTATCTGGACCTAGATCTACATAAACTTTGCATAAGTTTAAACCTGCATGAAGCTCTTAAATTTTCCTGTTGTGATGATTAATGAATTACAAAAATACCTTTGGGAAAAGATGTCCTACATTATTAGAAAAAGAGAGAGGGTCAGATGAGATGTCTACTTAGCTTAAAGCACTGGATGTTTTGGGAAGTAAGGTTATTACTTTGGATGTCTTAAGAAACTAGATTGTTACTGCTTAATTACTATTCTGTGTCTAAGGCTATTGAATTCATTATCTAGAAAGTAACTGTTACACTGTGGGGCAGTTAACTGATTTTTTTGAAATTATAGGGTAAATAAAGTTGCAACGAATTGTGCACACAGAAATCTGTGAAACTGTTCAGCTTTTTGAAGAGATGACAGAATTTTATTTCCAAAAATTAATTATAAAGACTATAGCAACTTTGTTCTATGAGTCCGTGAACATGAAATGAACGGGCAGTTCATCTTTTTCAACTCTGACTCGTGCAGGTACAATCCTATAAATGATAGAAGTTGATAAAGCAAAAATAACTCACCGCAAATGTTGGTTTCCATTTATACCTTATTTTTGTTGTGTTTCTAGATTGATAGGTCTGTATTTATTTATTCTCCATTTTGTATTACTCATAACTTTGCTGGATTAAAATGTCTGATATATTTAGCATAAATTACAGTGTGGCCCAGGACCAGTAGATTCCTTGGCAATGTGTCAATATGAGTAAGTATTTCTTAACAAAAGCTTCTGTCAGTTGCTAAGAGATGAACTACCCTGCCCTAAGAAACATTCTGTGTGCCTGAATGTCTTAATGTCCTCCCTGCCCCCCCCCGCAACAGGATAACAGTTAGGAAAATTGAGGGAGATACCAGAATAGTAAAGATCAGTATTTAATAGAATCCTACGCTGTTTTTGAATTTATATGTGTGTATCTGCACACACGTGTATATTTGCAAAATTTTCTTTAACTTTAGATTAACGTAGAGTTTCTTGCTACTTTATCTTTGCCGTTGTAGGCTCCAGTTTCAAGACAATGCATTTTAGAAATGTTACAGGTTATTTAACTTAATAAAACATAAAGCTGAATTTGATCAGAAGTCGTTAGTATCTTAGATATGATTCTTAAATAACAACTAATCTACTCTAGCTTAAGTGTCTTGGAAAGCACAGCATTCTATTAGATGTGAAACTGTTTCAGTGTTTTGTTTCTGAGTTGGTAGAGGTTTAACCTAACTAATGTTTCAAAACATAGCACTCCTTTCATATTTATTTCCAAGTTGGGATTAATTTGCGAACACATTTATTAGGGTATTAAGATACTCATTACATGAGCCATATACTAGGTTTATTTCTTATAAAATGCTTATTCCTAGCAATTATTTTTCTAATTCAGTGTTCTCAGAAGCATTTAACCATTTATTAGGTGGGTTATATCTTCAGTTTGGTAGGTACTGAAGTTTTAAGAACACAAAAGAGATATAAAGCTGCCTTTGTCAATGTCATTATCCAGAGAATTCTGTTGTCCAAGACTCTCCTGCCTACTTCTTTGGGTCCACTGTATAAATAAACAGTTACTTAATCTATTGATGACTGAGTGGATTAGGAAAAGTATTTAAGTGTACCCTATATGAATACATTACTGAAGGCTGTGTAAACTGACTTTAGTCAGTAGCATAATTCAGGCAAAGATACCGTCATCATAATTGTCATGCAAACAATAACTAGACAATATTTATTTTATTGGATAGTTCTGTATATTATGGTATGAGACACAAGATACGGTATCCATCTTGCTGCCCTTTCATTGGACGGTGGTAGTAGGGACAGTGAGAGGGATGATTACCAAGCACTGTTTTTTGAATAGTGTGTTCTGTAAAGTTAGATTTTGCAGAGGTTCATTTTAGCTACTTGGAACCCTGTTTAAAAGTGTGGGTGTGTTAATAATAATGTATGTTATTGATGACTAGGAACCACTGATTATCTCTATAGGGAGGCTTTTTTGTATGTTCCCATGTTGGTTTTCTGAAAATAGAAAAGATGCTGTGGCTCTTCATGGATTCTAGGCCCAGGAAACAAAACGGTCTTGCTGCTGTCCAGATAGGTGGTAAACTGACTGCATCCTAAACCACAGCTCTCAGGCAAGACCTTCTGTGTGAACTGCTGTAATATTCAGAGGAGGTTGTTGGTCCTTTCTTAATTTATTGTAGTTGAAACCAAACACATAACTATAAAATTACTACAATAAATTCTGCATTCAGGAAATACTGTTTTCTTCAAGTACTGCCATTAATGTCACATCTGTGCATATGCAAACAATGATTTCACACTGCTGCTTTGAAACTTTTGCTTTTGGGACTATGAAACCCTTACAGTTTTTTAAAAGCTGTTAATATCTTCAGGGGAGCACTATCATTTTTGTATCATTTCATGGAATATAATATATCTATTGCCTGTTCTCTAGAGTAGTTATCTCTGTTCTGACATAGGATACCATTTTCTATCACTGAAGAAGTGACAGTTTACATAGGATCTCTTTGTCATAGCAGCTGTAAAATGCAATGCCTATCTTTATATAGGCAGAAAATTTCAGGGAAGGGGGAATGCCTATCTTTATATAGGCAGAAAATTTCAGGGAAGGGGGAATGGATGTCAGGTTGTATAACAAAAATGATTGCAAAATGTGAAAACTTTTGTCTTTCTGTTGTTAATTCTCTTTTGCTGGGTGTATGCCAGCAAATACTCTCAGGGTAGAGAGGACTAGATCTTTCTCCTTCTGAGGGAGACCCAGAAATTGTATGAATTAACTGATATACTAAGTAGTTTATTTGAAGTACTCAGTACTCTTTGGCCTTAAATACAGTTGTTTGCATTCTGTTTGCTTTGAAGCATCTAGTCTTCTATTTGGTGGTCTAAAAAGTGTTACAGAATATCAGATAGCTGAAGATCTCAGCTGAAGTTTTAGTAATCTCTTAGCATACATATAGGGTGGCCAGATTTCTGGGCTTTGCATACTATGGTTCTTTTTTCTCATTTTGCTCAATGTGTTTATTTGTTCCTTTTCTTTTAGAGTTATTTTCACAGGTAAATTTAAATTAATTAATTTAAATTAATTCTATTCCTTTGAAAGGGTTGTGTAACAATTTGGAAAGCTAATTTTGTGATTTAATCACTGAGGAACCAGACCATAGACTGCAAATGAAGATTTAAAAGTCTATTTGGGAGTTTGCGAAGATGCTGTTTAATTCTCCTTTTGCAGCATATGTTTCTTTCCAAGTTTTCAGTTTGTTTTGCAGTATTTGTATCAAAAATGCTATTGTAAATATTATGATAATCTCACTGAGCCTTTTTTAGTACTAATATCTTGCAGATGGTCAATAATTATGGAGTATACTTTGTACACTCTTTAAAAATGCTACTCAGAAAAAAGACCTGTGGGGATTTTGAACCAGCTGTGGCTCCATAGGTGGAAGGCACAATTAAGTAAGAATGTAAAGCAATGTGGGGGGTGGGGAGGAGGACCCAGCCAGGAGAATGCTTCGGAACTTTTTTGGCTATCTTACTTCCAAGTCTCCATTCATCTTCTCTAAAAAAAAAATAAAAAGGAGTAATTTCTTGATATTTTTTTTCATCCTGCCGCCTTTCCAAATGATATGCTAACTGCTGAGTAAAATCTGAAATAATCCGTTTAAAAATAAGAGAGGGGACTGACCAGAAGACACTGATGATTTTGCAGAGAAGCTAGGCAATTGTGCTGGAGAAATTACTTTCATAATGTAGCTTCACAGGAAAAATGGAAAAAAGGTGAGTTGGTGCTTTTTTTTTAACCTACTCTGATAAAAATACCACTCTTAGATTCAAAATCTTTCTTTTTTGTCTGACTTTGTTTAAAATAAAATTTCTTGAGTCTATTCACTTCTAATCCCTCCCTCTAACTTCTATCTTTTCTTAGTTTTGAAGCTACAGAAAGATATTCCTGTTTCCTCACATTAGGGGGAACATTGTTCCTCCTTAATCTGTTTAAATCTTGTCTCTCCAGCCTCCTCCTGTAGCCAGTGAAAAATAGATTCTTCAGAATATTAAAGGTAAATATTTGTTCTGAATTGCTCAGTGATCCATGAAGGGACCCAGTGGATGCCAAACACTGACGGTGTTGGGAGGAGAGGGGCTATAGAGACACTTTGCCTCACTGAAACAGAATATACTTTAACTTTTCCAGGTATATTTTATACCTGAAAATATGCTGGAGTCTTTCTGGCAAATGAAGAGTCTTTTGTAGAGCTAAGAATCATGTATAAGGAACATGCTGGGCTGTTGTTTGGATAATCTGTTGACAAAATCTGACCCTGCATAAAAAAATTGAGTGAAATTTCTGGTAAGCCAAATAGTTTTCAAAATATTTGCATAGGTATTCTGACCACCCTCGAGGTGTTCGGTGATCTGAAACCTTTTGTGACAAAGGAAGTTTTGAGGAGGTTGCCTGTTCATAATGTAACAAAACAGTGCCTCCCTGAATGTATTTCAACAACCTCTCCAGTGGGGGAGCCTTATTCTGTTTGGGAGAGACTGTAGAGATGAGAAGGCTAAGGAGAAGGCTAAGAGGAAGACTACAGAGGCTAGAGCAGATCTGAGGTAGCACTTCTTGGGCTTCTGGTGTTTGAACATTTAAGCAGGAGGGAAAATTGTGGATATGTGGTGAGGAACAAGGGTAAGAAAAGAGAACTGTGAAACAAGGAGGAACAACAGGAAGAAGAAAAAATGAGAAAGAGTAAAGGGCAGACAGAAGTATGAAAACTAGGAACCATGTAGATAAGAGAACAAAACAGAACGAAGGAAGGTAGGCAACTAATTAAGAACGTCAGAATGAAGGGGGAAGACTTTATGTGCTTGTGTGTCTGTATTTCATTAAAGTTTGATTATTATTGTAATATATAGTGACTACAGTCATAAGCATTTTTTCTAGGAGCTCTGGAGTCCTTTAATGAAGCACTCTTAGATTTGAGGGTTTGTGCTGCCTTTTGAGACAGTGATGTAATAAAGGGTTTTATTTTAAAATTGAGCCTCATTTTGTTGACTTGCTCTTTGGTCATCTTGTGACACTGACTTTGTCTAAAATACTAGTTGTTTTCTGACTTTGCTTACTAGTTCAAATCTGAGCTGGAAAATTGTTCTGCTTTTCTTGTATATGATATTTTGTAGTGCTGAACCCCTTAGAAGTGTTCCAAAAATCTTTATTGAAGTTATTTTCCAGTCTCTTTAGGAATCCTAGTTAAATTATACTTTTAAAATTCTGTTTTACTTTCCCTTTTTCTCCAGTAATTAATTTCACAACCTTTTTTCTCTTTATTTCATACTTTGTTTTTGTTGCTGTTGTTCTAGTACTATATGAGAACAATTGAAAGTGAGAGAAAAGACTGAACTTTCTTTTAGATCTGTATTGTAATGTGAGTGCCAGGATATTAAGGATGATTTGAATGTATTCAGTTACTATAGTAAATAGGAGGCCCAGGCAATGGAACAATTTTTGCAGTTGAACCCAGCACTCTTAGAGATTTCATTAGTTCTAATTAAAGCTAATTTATTTAAATTCCCATGAAAATAACTTAATAGGCTGGAAACCATTATATTGTACTTAGTTAATTACTTTTTAGTAAAACTGAGCAAACAGGGGCCTGCACAGAAGAACAGAAAACGCATACGTCATTCACTCATACTTTCTAAGGCTTAAATCTTAGCTTGACTGGTCCAGTTATGAATTAGTTCTTAAACACGATTCTGTTCTTCTGCTCTGGGAACTGTCTGCACTGTTTCCCTTTGGAGAATGGGATCAGAGGACCCAGTCAAGGTTATCTGAGTTGACAAAAGCCGTACTGGTATTCCTGGGACAATGTGGGATCAGATCCTGCAGTTTTATTCATTCTCATCTCTCTTAGTGAAGTCAGTGAAGCTGCACTAGGACGGTGCCCTTTGATAAAGGCTTTTCAGGAAAATTGTTTATCAAGCAGCCCTGTTTCAGCAACAGTGTTATGCTGAAGAAAGGCTAATAGGCCTTGTAACAATTCCTTGATCAGTAGGGAGGAGTTGTTTCGTTTAAAGATTAAGAAAGAGCAAAAAGAAAAGGAAGTGTAGTGACCTTTTCACATAGTGAAAGATACCTTTCCAGAGTGTCTTGAGTGTGCATGTTAGTTACAGGGCCTTTCAACCATTAGATATTCCCAAGAATAGTTAGACATTTTATATCGTCTTCAGTTTTAACTATGTTGCGGAGTATTAAATCCAACTGTTTTTTTCTTTGTGGTGGTGGTATGATGAAATGGCTACAATGCATTCTGCCTGTTTCTAGCTATTGGTCACACAAGTGAATCCTGGGGCTAAGCCTGAGAAAAGGCTTATAACATGATGTGCATACTTAGTCAGAAAAGTAGCTGTAGACCACTGCACATTTCTTCCTTGAACTGTCTGTTTTCAGAAAAAAAACTCAAAACTGGTGCAAGTCTATTCAGACTCTTGAGTGTAGCAAGACTCTCCCAGCTGCACTTAGCAAAAAGCAGGAGCCTTAATCCACAAAGTATGAGCTCTGTAAAGCCTTTCTTGGTATTTCCTTTTGTCCAGATGACCTATGACTCTAATGACAGATTTTTTTTTTTTTCTTAAAGCCTTTGCACAGTATTCTTTAGAATATACATCTGTTTCTGCTTTCCTTTTATAAAGATGGAGAGAAAAGCATGAAAATATGACAAAGAAAGATGAAAATATGACCCAGGTTTTTTAAGAACCAGGAAGGAAATAATAAGGGCTGAAGTTGCTTTGGAAACAAATGTACAAAATACTTCATGCTTCTGAAGCCTGTTTCATGTCCTTAGGGTACAGATATTTGACTTGGAATGTTTGAACTGCTGATCAAGAGTTATATTATTTGAATATAAGGAAAATTCAAAAATAGCAAATTCTGAGTTAAACTACCTGATAATGCAGCTAAAAGTACAGTACAGCTGCTTTTGAACAAAGATTGGGTAGAACTAGGACTCTAATTTATGCTGTGTATTCAAATTCAAGACCTATTTTATTAAGCATAGTACAGTTGTACAGATGAAAAGAGGTAGATGAGCATTGCATCTAAATTACTATGGCCAGAATCTATTAAATTCTGCCCGTGTGTGAATAGGCAATATTATTTTTCAGCTTATGAAACAGGAAACAGTCACTTTAGTTCACACTCTTTTTTTTTTTTTTTTAAAGGGGGGGAGGGCAACACAGGAATTGTCCTACATCAGGAAAACACCATGACTTAATGTCAAATGTTGTATCAGAGACCAAATACTTCCAAAACCGCTGCAATATCCAGTAGTAAACTGTTCAGACAGACATTATTTTTATCCTTGGTGCTTCGTAATATACAAAAGGAGGAAAGTTAATAGTGAATTATGTAATCTTACAGTCTTCCATTGCAGAAAAACTGAGATTTTTGGCATATTTGATACTTATGTGCCAGTGAAATAATCTGATAGAAAATTACAACTGTACACCTGAGTCTGGCTTTTTTGTTCTTTTTTTCTCACCTAACATGATAATATGGAGGATTCCTTGTTAAATGCTGAGTGATTATCTGTTGTCCTTTCATTTTCTTCAACATCATATGTTGATATTCGCTTATGTATATGAATTAGTGGGTTTTTTTGATGAGCTGCTAGAGATCATGGGTCACAAGGCCTAGATATGTCATCTTTATAAATATGCTTTAAGCTTTTCAGTCCAAAGAGAGCACTTTTCATTCTCATTTTGAAGAATATGCTTCATAAATAAAAGAAGAAGTAAATAGTGCTTTTAGGACTTAAACTTCCATCTTCTCCTCCACCTCATTTTGCTGGTAAGGACCCTTAATGTTGGATGGCAGAGATGTGTTTGTGCTTGCTGACTCTGAGGCCCAGACTACTTTGTGTGTGCACGTGCATGATTTTTAGCATCCTAAAGAAGGCTTGAGAATGCCCACTTTTCAGACTAGCTGTAGTTTAAATTTGGGGCTACTCTCTTATGAGATTTAGATCATGCCTTAGGTGTGATTTCTTCTTATGCTATCTCACTTAAGTGAGTGCTTTAACCACTGTTTTCCTAAAACAAAGAACTTGACACTTGCTTTGTTTTTGTACAGCACAAGATAAGGTTCTCTACTCTCAGAGAGTTTTATAATGTGAATCCAGGATAGAGGGAAGCCTAGAGAGACGCAGTGTTTAAGAGAGGGGAAAAAAAAATCTTTAACATTTCCTATCTGTTACTTAGATATATCTCATCTCAAATTTGTGGCTATTGTGGATCTTGTATGTATTCACCATGTATACCTGAGAAACCAGCTCTTGCTGGGCTCTTAACTCAGGCATGGTTTGTTTAAAAGACCAAAACTTTTTTTTTTTTTTTTTTTCCCGAGGGGCAGGGCATTTCAGTGCTGGGCATGCAATGTGTATGTCTGTTATGCCAGTCTGTGGTTGTTCTGTAGGACTATACCTGGCTAAGGGAGGCAGATACACTATTATACTATAGAAGTATGAGGTGTTACCATTGCATGGATTCTAGGGAGAAAAGAAAGGGAATTAAGATGGTGACTGCTGTGTTGGATCCACATGAGGGATTTATAACATCTAAATCTGGAGAGAGGCTGGTCTTTGAGTGTTTTTGGTTTGATCTCCATTCCCCCCTGCAATGTTAGCAATTTCAGTAGTTCAACTGTCATATCTTAAGGCTTGGAATACTATTCTGTGTGTTTTTTGTCAATCTGAGATCTTCTTAGATAAAGCCAGTCCGTTTTTGTGACAAAATTCTCTTCAGGCCTCCTACTTGTTCCATCATTCCTCTTTGTGCTGTTTTCCACTGCAGAGAGGCACAGCATCATTTTCATGAAGTATTGGCACCTCCCCAAGTCTCAGACTGATTTCATCTCATCTGTCTTGTCATATGTCTGAAAGTCCTCAGTGTTGTTGGTGGCAGTTCTTAACATTGCAAACATTACTTTCAGTTTTACCTTGAAGAAAATCTCAATAGGTGAAAACCAGGTGCTTCATTGGTGCTATTCTGTAATGTGACTGCTAAATACAGTTCAGAGTTGTACTCTGCCATCATCTTTCAAGACATGTTTATTATTTGACACAGTTTTATGTCTGTTAGACTGTGTCACAGTTTCATCCCTTATGAAACGTGCTGATCCTAGTAGGCAACAGTTCTGTCAGACAAATGTTTATGGAAGATTATGAATTAAGAATTACAACACACATGTATCATTCCTCTGTTTTAGACAAAATGAAACTGAATTGTGAGATGACTGAGACCACTTCTAAAAGGAGTTACTTAAGTCCATGAAACTGCAGTTGCAGAAATCAGAAAAATAGCTTGCTACATCTAATCTCATGCCCTAATTATATTCTTGTAGTGTTCACTATTCAACTTCTTTTTCCTCAAAACAATCATGATTCACACGTGGGGCACAGATGGGATTTGAAGACAGGGGAAAAAAGTCGCAAAGATGAAAACCTTTTTGATATTTTCAACTACCTTGCCTCTCCAAAATCCAATGGATTTGGGGTCTGGCAGTTAAGACAGGAGAAGAGGATGATTTTTAGATTCCAGTCCTCTAAGGAATGTTTATGCAGTTTGGATAACATAAACAAGCAGCAGAGTGACCAGTTGCTGACTTTTTGCCAGGTGATGATTTAATCATTAAGGTTTCCTGTTTTCTCTTGCACATTCTAAACTGGGATTTGAACAACAACAACAAAAAAACAAACAAAACCTTTTCTTTTTTTGGATTCAAGCAGTTAGTAGAGTTTCAGTAATCTTTCACAAGATATGGCCATCATAACTGTTTATACTTTTCAATCTGTAGATTAAACAACGAGTTTCTGAGATGTTAGATCACTCAGGAATATAAGAGTAACCCCTAGGGAATCAAGACCTCTATCTCTGCTGAAGAATTCAGAATATAAGGAAACAATAACTTGTCCTTAACTGCATTTCAAAAAGATGACTTTGATAGGAAATAAATTCTTCAAAAGCTTTTCAGGGTTAGGTGGATTGTGACATTTGTTTCATTGTTATGCTCAACAATCTACTACTAGATACAGTAGTTTGCCATTCTGGTATGTATGGTAGGAGTGTCAAGGCTGTGAGTGTTTAGTAGAACTGCAGTTTTGGTCTTTCCTTCTTTGTTTTGCTCATAAAAGTCTCTAAAGAGTCTTAAGATCTTAGTAAAGTACTAGAATTCTACCCTATATGCATTACTTCTCATTGGGTCTGGTCATGCTGCTTGCCATTCCATCCTTTGAAGTTTCATTCTGTTACCTTCTTATGCTCTTATCTATTTCTAGTTGATCCATTTACTTGGCAAAAAAGCCCTAGGAAAGCACACCCCGCTCTCTAAAGTTTGTTGAAAAGCTTTTGAATTTCTTCAAATGCAAACCATGAATTTATCGCAGGCAAAAACAAGAAAACAAAGCCTGAATCTTTCATTTATCATGCACAATCCAGTAAGTATGTCAAAAGGAAAATGAGAGCGTTTGTGTGTGTTTTGCTCAAATAGAAGATTCAAGTGACCCAGTGTGTTGTGTAGGGACTCAGTCTGTTTGAACTAGACTTATTTATTGGGTAGCATTGACATAATTTTGAAGGGAGCCTTGTACCAATAGGTATTTGTGAGAGAGTAAATATATTTTGGCACTTAATAGGTTACTATGTGACAAAAATAGGAGGGAAAAAGGGACAGTTGCTGCAAGAGAAGTAGGTTAGACTCTTTTTCTTCCAGCTGCTTACTGTCAAGGGATGCAAATTAATGAGCAGCTGAAGATCTCCCTCCCCCACCGGCCAACCGCTTTTACTGACAGTGCTAGTGGAAAGGCAGTGGTCTGTTTAATCCAAATCCTTCTTCTTAAGGGCAAATTCTGGAAGTAGGATACGTGCATGGTATAAGTATTCAGGTGACAGGAGAGATAAAAATAATGCTTATTTCATATAGAGGAATGCTTCCAAACAAAAATATCCTGTTTGTCACGCAATCAAGGGAATTTTCTTATCAGTGTAAAGTGCCAGCCTTTCTGAGAGATGAAATAGAGACTTGTAGTACCAACTGTTGGTATAGTACCAGCCTCTATGAGAAGTGTCACGGTGGTTATAAGAGAAGTCAAAAGACCTTGCTTTGTTTGTAGGTCTTTGGAATTTTTTGTTTATATTTTGGAGAGACAGATTTTTATCAACAGAGCAGATTTCCTGTGCCTGGTAAAAGAAACCAGAATGTGCTAAGAAAGCTGTCAGCAATTCTGTCTTTACAGGGTTCCATGGTAAACTGTAATTTTTTTAGTATCTGTAATGAAATATGGACTGTTAAATGTGCTTGGAAACTCCGAAGGCCAAATTTCATCCTCTATGCAGATGAGTTACAAGTGCAGTGGAGGTGCTGGAGTGTTGCCTGCTTACATTAGAGATGAAATTTGGCCCAGGATATGATGAAAGATGATTTTGAATATCATTTACACAACAGCTGGGACTCAGCCTTTTCTGATTAGAACGGAAACCTCAAAGTTTGGTTTTCACCAGAGTCTACTGCAATATATTTCACTCTAGAATGATTCAGAATGTACAAATGTCAAATGAAAATAGCCATAGAGTATCTGTCAGGAAGGGTGACTAATGAAGGATACAGAATCCGTTTGTTCTTCAGAATGGCGAATGCTTGCTGACTATGGATATGGTGTCTGAAGAAAAGGATATAATGCTTATTTGGGAGTTCACTTCCCTGAGGTTCTGTCTGAAGTGCTTTACATAGTGCATGCCTGTGCAGGGAAACTGTATGCCCTGAAAATTTCACATTCGCAGTATGAATCTGTTTCCTTAAATACTCAGTTTATGAAAGACTGTGTTTGCCTTGCTCCTACTACACCTACCACAGTCAACCCTCCTACTCTGATGAGGATTTTTAAGAGCTATGACAACACAACAGGTAATAATGTACTTAGAATTCTTAAAATTTAATTTAGCAAAAACCAAAGCTAAATACTGTACCTAAATATTTTATATAAACCACACATTTTTTCTAAGGTTGAGTTTAAGAGCAAAGAAGTAATGGATAGAACCTCAGCTGTGGAGGGATCCTTAAAGAAAGCCAAAGAATGTTTGGCCATGGTAGTATGTATCTCAACATAGATGGATGAGAATTCACACAGTCACAAATGGGTAAATGGTTTAAAGACAGGAAAGACTGACACCAGAACAGAAATTATCACCGCTGTTTCAGTCACAGGGGTATCAAGCTCCAGATCTCTAAGTCAATGTATATCAATTATTGAATGAAGCCAAAACAAATAGGTTCCTAGCAGTCATTTCCTTTCCTTTCTGATGTTGTTTCTATTATCTTCCCATTTTATTTGTTACTTTCACATAGTAAAGTACTGACTACAATATAAAATATTTAAAGGATGTTACTTTATTCATGCATGTGTCTGCATTTTAAAGATGCGCTTCTATATGCATTTGGCCTCAGAAGACATCACTGTTGCATAGTGATTATTTGGTATGTCATTTGCATAGACATTCTTTTATCTGTCCTGCTTAATACGAGATACCTGGAAATATACATATAGTCGACCAAAAGAATTTTGGAAATTTTGTTTTTTTTTATGTAAAGGGACATAATTTGGTCATTAAACCTTCTCTTTATAGAATGGAAGGTTAGAAGTTGCTCTGTATATCTCACTTTATGGAACACAGGGACTTGCTCATTTTAGATGGCAGGTCAGTCTTATTTGAGCAGCTTGTCTCTAGTGCTCAGCATGTGAGCACTGAATTCATGAGTAACTGGGGATACATAGAAAGAAATGACTATGTTTATTTAAATAAGAAAACCTTCTGATCATCATTATGAGCACAGCCAAATAAAAGCAGTACAGAAATAATCACACTTTCGAAGAGGTGCATTGTGTTCTATTGCATGCGGCGCATTACACACTAAAATGCAAACCAGGCTTTCATTTGCATCTAAATTATTTTAAGGTGTATTTATGTGAATAAAGTACACTGTCATTTCTCAGATTGAGGGTTTGAATACAGTAATGTGCAGTTTATCAGTATTTGTTCTGCCTTAACTCGGAATTCCCACTCCCTTCAACGAGCTGAGAATCTTCCTATTAATAATAAGCATTCTTTTTCTGCATCTTTGAAGTTCCCAGCTTTGTTATTTATTTAATTATCTTCTACTTAAAATACTCCTTTAAAAAGTTCATTAGGTTAAGCAGAAACAGTTAGTAAAACGTGTATGTTGAGATTAAAAAATGGAGTCAAATGTGATGCAGCATTTAACCTGATCTGAGGTTCACCTGACCTAAGTCACTGATCAAAGGAAGTACTGTGAAATGTGTCATAGCCTTAATAGTGACAGCCCAAGTATGTATGAAACTTAAAATGCAGTCAATATTTTTCAGGCTTTCCTTTGGGATTGCTTAGGAAGACCTAATTAGCAGGCCATAGTTCTACAAAATTCCACTGTTGGACTGTCACAAGGGAATGCAGACTTATGTTTTCATCAAAAGGTATATATAAGCATTTTCAGTTTTCATCCTCTTCTCCTGTTGCAACTGAACTTCCATCAAGACTTGGACCACCTAATGAAACTTTTCCATCATTTTTTTTCTTCTTGATCCATGAATCAGTAGGGACACATGTCAAAATACATCCTATACAGCCTACGGAGTGCTGCAATTAATTTTTCCTGTATTAATTAAAGATTGGTAGTTCCTAATATATTTGGCATAGAAAATCAATAAAATGCAATGATAATTCTTTTTAGTTCAGATTTGGGATTTATTATTATTATTATGGAGCCTCTCTTGCTGTTCATCCCTGTGTTAAGAAACTGATCTATATCTGCATATTCATCAGGTAGCATTCATAATTTGTGAACTCGGACATAATGGAATTGAGTACTCTGGGTTTTACTAGTTACTGTTATATCACTTTAACTTCTTAATGAACCAAAAAGACTGGTAAAGAAGGCAAAAATGAAGCCAAACTCAGTTTGAAGCTTTTATCTATTCATGGTATTTAAGATATACAAAATATTTTTTGTTCAGTAATTTGAAACAAATAGGCTACCTGCGTCTTGGTCAAATATCTGTAGTAGTATAAGAATGGATACTGAAAACTCTCAAAATATAAAAGACTTGACTGTGGCGTGAGATGAGGTGAGAATTAATCTGGCCATGGCCTGTGGGTGGAATTGTCATTATGTAGCTGTAGTGCACCATGGCACTGGCACTAAGAGTAAGATGAACCTTCATTTGAGATTTTGGTGATATTGTGAATAAAAGGCACATTTCGTCTAGACATAATGTTTGTTGGAGGTCTTTGTACAACAGTGGCAAGCTACAAATTAAGGTGCAGTTATCTTTACAAAATAACACATATAGAAGCAGGAAATGCAGTCCATCTCTGGGCAGAAATATGGAACTGAAAAAGATCAGTGGAATGAACTTTATTTTAAAACTCATGTTTAAAGATGGAAGTAGGGAGAGAGGCTATCTGTATTACAGCCACTTCTGTAACGTGTATAACTTTTTTTTTTTCTCTCTTTTTTAGTCAACCAATTCATAAAGAGAAGCCTGGTTGTGGCAGCACAGAACGTGCTAGGCTTGCCCAAGAAACAGGGGAAAACAGTTGTGCAGTTTGTTGAGACCTGAACTATTTGGTGCTCAGCTAGGCTGCTAGCAGCTATTTTAGATTTAACTACAATACAGTTCAGTCGCATTGTGATAATAACAGAGGTACGTTTTCTGAAGTTATTAGTTATTAACAGGGTATAAAAGCAGAAAGGCATATCCATAACAGATTGTTTTGTCTTTAGCTTATCAAAGAACAAAAAATCTTTTCTGCTAGGGTTTCAGATCTCTGTCTTGGGGTACCATCAAAGAAAAAAGGAAACACATAAGTGAAGTGAAAGCCTTCTACTATTCTATTTTTTCACTTTCATTTTTCCCTCATCTTCCTTTCAAAATGTGTCATAATGCTTTATTAATCTGATTTTGTTACCATTCCAGTGAAAATTTCTCTTGTATTTGCTTAATTGTCTGTGTTTAATTTTCTTTCAATATCCAATTTCAAATTATAAATTGTCAATAAAATTATTGTAAGCCAATTTCAAAGAGGATATTTTGGGTAAATGGTAGTTGGAGATGCCAAAGAAAACTGAACAGTAATCTTAGAGGAGACAGTGAAACATGAAGTGAATTTCAAAGTGATCAGAAAGTTCCCTGGAAGCTGTCCATTTGTTAAAATGGAGAACTGCTTAAGGTCTTACGCGTGTTACTGAGTGTATGCTCATGCACACTCATACTTGCAGTGTAGTTTTAAATTTGTGATCACTTACAGATTTCTGGTTCCCTAAATCTTCTTTCTTTTGTTCTGCTTCAGATTTTTCTCTTACTGAAGGGATTTATTTTTCCATGACTAGGAAATACTAGCTCATTTTTGTTGCTCAAATGATATGTTTAGCCTTAAACACATTTTGAGGTACTAGATTCACCTTAGTCGATCAGTGCTGCAAGGAAAGCAGAAAAATGTACTTGTCAACATCAGTTAAGATCATTCCTGAGGAAGAAAATTAGGATAGTCAAATATGTTTCAGAAACAACCTTCATTTTTAAAACTTTTTTTTATCTGATAACATCTGATCCATTATCTAGTTTAATGTGACATGTGCGATGTATTTGCTTTTAGTTATCTACCAATAGCTGGCAAAAGTCTAAGGCTTGCTTTGGGATGTCTTCTGTTTCCGCAGGAAAACAAGGTGGATAAAGAATGTTCTAAAATCTCTGGCATATTTTCCTTACAAAAATAGTTGCTTGTTTTAATCTTAATGTATCGCTGATATGTGTTTTGAAGTATTACAGTTGCTACCAAGGGAAATCTACAGTTATGTCAATGTTAGCTAATCTTTTTGGTATCCTCCTCAAGAGCAGTTAAGTGGCTTCATAGAAGCTGCCTTCCTACTCATTTCATCATTTCCTACTTGGGTATTCATTCTAAGACTTATCATTAATCTTAAACTTCCAAAGTTTCTATTTCTATAGAACTGTAAATCATTGTGATTTAATATTGAAGCTTATTTAAGATATTTGAGGTATAGGACACTTCTTGAGAGGTAATGCAGAGACTAGACTAATTCAAGGCAATTTATAAACAAAATGCCACTCTAAAATTACAGTTTGAAAGAAATGACCCCATTTGTACATGAAATTAGGAGCAGAAGCTTAAACTTATGTTAATTCTCTTTGATAGACGTGAAGTTTCTTGCCCTTTTTTTGCTCTAAATTAGTAACTTAAATTTTAGTAGGAAACTCATCTTGTCATGGAAGGCTAGGCAAAGCTTATTGTGCATATAAATTAGGATGGCCATGAGATCTTAATAATTAGCACTGAATCTCAGAAGTTGTGGCTAAAATAATAAATTTGATTTGCTTTTTCTGGGTTCAGGCCATTGCTTTGAATATGGCACATAAGTTGCTGCAAATTTTAAATGACTTTATGAATAAATTTATAAGCTTAAAATAGCTTGTAGGTTGTTAAATCTAACAACCTCGATGTCAGTGGACTTGGATAAAACATATACAATTTAGGAAGTGACCTAGATTAAATGTAACATTTTGACAATTTTCATGATTTTTAATTTATTCTTCTACAGATGAATGAACTGTGAGAGCAAAATGCTTTAAATCCTTTTCCTATATATAGAAATTCATTTTAACAAAGCATTGTGTATGCTGTGAGTGCAAATGTTTTTGGAGATGCCTATGACTAAAGTTAATAAGAAATGAGAAATGTTCTTTCTTCTGAGTCTCCTTCATTTGACAGTACCTTGTGTACAATAAATGTTGCTTTTTTATGTATACTCATTTAGTTAGCAGTTTTTCCTCACTTAATTACCTTCTTTTACTCATCTAATGCTTACATGATCTCCATCATCCTCATATCTTAAAATCTCGGAGTCTGTAATGTATTTATCCTTGTTAGATGACTGTTATGTGGAGGAAAATTCTATGATTTCCATTAGTTCTCTATCTGTGTTTTCAATACAATCCATGTATTTTTCTCACACACACACACACACACACACACACACACATTTCCCCCCCCCGTATGCTGGGCATTGAAAATCAAGATTTAACCATTGCATAATGTGGCAAAGTTTCTGGCAGAAATGGAACCCAGATCATCTTTGATCTTAGAAGACTGTCATTAATTTCTTAAGCCTCTGTTTTTTCCTCTCATGTAATACTATCAAAAGAACAGTAAATATTTCTTGATTTGCTGAACTAAAGTAATGTTAGAATATACATATAACTTTTTTTTTTCCCCTCCAGAAAAGTGTACTTTTAGCATCAGTCAGTTCAGCCATGTCTTGTAAGGTACCTGAGACTAAAAAATAGTCTGTACTGTGCAATCTTTTTAGGTGACATCCTAAATGACAAAAAGCAAGTGTTGCATCTTTCCTTGAATCCTATTTGTCCGATCACCCTAATTCTCTTATTGACCAGGAAGCACAAGTAGTTTATACAGTGGGTGAAATACATGCTATCCGTCTGTAATGACTATGAATATGACTTTAAAAACAAACAAACAAACAAAAMCCCCCCCCAAACTCAAAATAACTAGAGCTGTTAATGTGTTTATCTTGGGTAGCTATCAAAATGTACTAGACGTTGCTTGTGGACCTAAGGCGATCTCCGCTATTTTTTTCCCCCCAGTTAGGAAGAAAAATTGTACATAAAACAATGGGAAGAGATATGCATAAACATAAATACCAAACAAATGAAGTATTTATAATTTTGTGAAAATAAATGAAATGGAATCAAGCAACTAAGTCCTTAGTGCTTTTTAGCCTGTGCATTAAGTACTGACATGTTTCTTATGTGTTCTTAGAATCCATATGGGGGGGGGGGGGATCATAGTCTGTTATTTAGGCTCTATAATGGTATAGGACAAACTTCCTTTGTGATTGCTGCTGCCAAGACAAAAGCAGATCTTTTCTGAACTGAAAACTGTGCTATTTACAATTACTTTTAAGCATCATTATTATGGTTCAAGACTCACCACATTAACATTCTCTCTGCAGTTAAAGAATTCATTAAATACGGCTTATGAAACAGTGTGTATCCTAAGGATCACTGCACTTCTGTAGTCCCATGCTGAGCTCTAGAGTGGAGAGCTAAGCAATGTAAACATCAAGTTTAATCAAAGCTTCTTGGATTAGGTTCAAACTGAAAAAATCCTTCCAAAGTAGGTATACAAAATGGTATTTATTTTATTATGGAAGGGCTAGATTTTATTTCAAGTTTGGGTCTAAACCTGTGCTCTAATCCAAATTTATCTTCCATCCAAACATTTTGGATGCAAGTTCACCTTCACCTATTCATCCAGGTGGTCATTTACGATTCTGATGGATTTTTAAAAAAAGTCGTAGGGCAGGGTATAAGCCATTTGTTAATGGATTGGTTAAAGTAAAATAAAGTGAGGGGTTATATAGTTAATATTACAGAGTGAGTCCTTATACAGTTAATATTACTGAGTGAGTCCTTATAAAGGTATTGATCCTACAAAGTAATGCAGTGGGACATAATTGCAAGGACACGTCTGAAGTGTGGGGTAGTGAAGCAGTCTCGGGGCGAATTTTCACCTGTAGTAATAGGGCTTGAGACCTGTTGTATGTTTTTAGCAACAGCTAGCGCTTATGTTTCCTAACAATTTTATTGGTGCTAAACTTCACTGCTGTTCTTTGGTTTGTTACCAAAACAGATATATCCACAAATACCAGAGTGCTTTTCTTGAGGATAGTTTGAAGTTAATGCTAGAGGATTCAGCAAAGCTACAAATATCTGTATCATATGTATGTGTGTACACGCCTACGTACACAGACTGTATAACAAGGGCCTGTGTATTTGCTGTTTACAACCTCAAGTTTTCTTGCTGATAAAGTTTATCAATATTTCAGTGGGTACTTAAATCACTTGGTAAAATTAAAATCTTTTTGTTCAGGCTAATAAGGGGAATTATACATGTAAAATAGTAGTAATTTGGATAAAGAAAAAAGTGATGATTCCCACTCTGTATAGTATATTTTAATACCTGCAGGTTATCTGAATCTTTTCAAAATAAAACACCAAAATATTCTTACCTTTAAGTTTCTGTATATAGATTAAACATTTAAGTGCAAAGTTCTTAAAGTTTAAAGCTTCTAAAATGTTGAGCATAAGTGTTGGGTTTTTTTATTTTTGTGGAGTTCTAAATACCTGGGAACAAATATTCAGAGTTTTTCACTACAAATAATGATAAAATATCAAGTGTTTGATTCATTTTAGAAATGCATGCTTTGTAACTCTTTATATGTGATTAGAATAATTTATTAGTTCAGTATTTTACAAAGAATAGTAGCTAGGAGATAAGTACTTGTAACAAGACAATTTTATTTTATGAAATTTGTGAAAAAATTGTGTTAAAGTACCCAATCCACTGTGATGATAATAAAAACTGGGGTACATGAAATTTTAGGGTCATAGTTGTAACTGTTGTAGATAGAGCTTGTCTTTTACATGGATGTGTCTCTTTCAAATAAAAAAAAACATCAGGGAGATGTCTGAACTCAGCTTTAGCTGTGTAGTATCAATACAAAGTAATAACTGGGGGGGAAAAAGTTGGTGTAGAAACTGGTGATTATAATACCATTGGTACTAGTTTCAGAAAGTGGGTGAGAAACTGCATCAAATTGCTTTTTGAAAATGAATCTTCAATAGTAAAAACATTAATGCAGCTCAGTGGTGGATCACCAGTATTTGGCATACTGTAATTAAAACCTGTACAGCAGCTGAACAAGAAGTTTAGTGAAATCATGGGAGCACTGAAGTCAGTAAGGAGTGTGCCATTGACTGCACTAGTTAGGAGTTAGCAAGCCTATGGTAGGGTTTTTGGGTTTTTTGGGTTTTTTTTTGTTTCCATTTTTTTGTTTGTTTTCTTTTAATAAGGGCAAAATAGTAGCCAAAAATGAATAATTTGGCTGAATATGAATATGAATGAATGTATTGATTATAGAATAAATCACTTTTCTTACTTCAGCAGTCATTTATTCTGTGCCCAGTATTCTCAGAAGCTGTAAGGTAAAATCACTGTTATTTATTAGTCAAAATAAAGTATCTCCTTATCCAAAACCAGAATTTTAACCACTGTGGAAAAGTAGCTGAAGACAGGCAGAGAGGAGCTGATACTAGAGGACAAAAAGCACTTTCTTCTTCATTCCATATTTTGAAATGTTAGCTGTCTTCCAGCTTCTATGGGCTTGATTGTGAAGCATCTGAAATACAGTTAGATTTGCACACTTCAATAAATGTAAGACTTTAGCTGAGTTGCTACTTCTTACTCCCATTAAAAAACAAAGAAACAAGTGCTTAGTTTTCTGTATTTATGGGTTACAATGTGTGATATAGATTTAATTAATTAGGCTACTGAGTCTGAAACTTTATTCCTTCTTTCAGTAGCAATGGGAGAGACTCAAGTGTGTTGGAGAAAGAGATCGTCTTGTGTATTTTTATAAAYAAATAGCCTCTTCAGCAAAATAGACTTCATATTGGCTTGTATCTACATTCTTCATTCTTAGAAAAACAAAACAAAAAGGGAGGATCATTCAGCAGATGGAATTCTCTTTAATTATGCTGCTCTTGTATTAGTAGTTATTGGCTGCCTGAATCAGGGAAGTGACAGTGTGGTTATAGTTCAATGCTGCAGATAAGAGCAGGTGCAGCTGTAAATAGTCCCTCATTAACTATTTATTTAAATGCTATAACAAATTTCTGTAAGGCAAATTAGTCCCTCTGGAAAGGAGGAGTTAAAAACAAACAAACAAACAATAAACCCCTCACTAAATCTGCAATTTAATTATACCAGCAATATCAAGGACATTTACTGTGCCAAAAATATTCAAACATATTGGTCCTTACTGTAAAAAAAGCAGTTCATTTGCTTCACTGTATTTATCAGAAATGTTCTTTATGGAGCATGAATATAAAATACATCTTTCAATGCTGTTCTTCTGCATCATGAAGAAATCAAATAGTGATAATTAAAATGATGGACCAAATTTCATTTATAAACATAAACACCCAGACTAAATGTGAAATATTTCTTCTTAATGGGAAATATATAAATACTAAAACAAACAAACAAACAAAAAAACAACTTTACTTCAAAAACTCTTCTAAAAGACTCTTGGCTGTAGGAAATGAAAGTGTTTGGGGGATATTTCTTTGTTAGAAGGTAAATATTGGAATTTATTGTATGCAGCAAGGAATGAATAGATATGCAGAAAACTGAAATGTTTCCTTATTTCTTTAATAAAGTTAATTTTACACAACTTAATTTTGTAGTTATTCATAAACTTAAGCAGATACTAGAATGTCCTCTTGCTGAGGATTCAAAAATAGCAGGGACAGCTCCAGAATCTTATTCTGGAAAATAAAAAAGCTGAATGCAGTTGAGTGATATATTGTTAGCAAAGCATAGTTTACTTTGTTTTTTCAGAAGGAGGGTAGGAAAGTTTTAAGGAGTGAAAACCAGTGGAAAAACTAACTACAGAATTGGTGCAGGTAAAAATAAGATGTTGAAAAAGAAATCAGGTTGAAAATGATCTTTTGAAGAAAGCTTGCATTTAAAGGAGAGATGAATTTTATAAGTAGTTCCAGAAAAGCGCAGAATTTGAGACAGCTGAAGAGATTTGTGATAGAGTATTGCAAAAGGGTTTTTGAGGCAGTACTGAAACCCTACTTTCCTCTGACCTCAATCCTTGTCCTTAAATGGATGTAGCTAGTTAAACTCAACTGATTGCAAATAACTCTTTAGAGGCGCTGAAGCTCTGAGTATGACCAGACTTCAGGTGCTCATGCTGAACGAGTGTTTGTAAAGGTGATCCTTGGAATGTGAGGTTTCCTAAACCTTTTTGGAAAAAATTTGCTTGGATACAGAAAGTGCTTACTGCAGCTTTCAGTAGCACGTTAATGTGCTGTTGGGTGAGGTTTGGAGAAAGTCATCTTTCCTGGCAATAGATGCCATGTAGGTCAGAGTTCTTTAGGAGTCATCATGTAGGTGCCGTGCAGAGCTATGTGAATGGAAACTATGGTAATAAAGGTATTTAGAATGGGTCTTCATGTCTCTGCCGTGTAGGCAAAGTGCTTCTAAGTCCTGCTACATTTCATTCTCCCATTTCTTTTCTCCAGCAGTATGTATAACAAAAATTCCAGCCTTTTATTATTTTAACAACTTCATTAGCAGCCATGATTGTTTCACCTGTTTCTTGTATGTTGTTTCTTCCAGTGTTGCAGTAGGCTGCCAGTTTTTTTCTTCCTCACAGTAAATAATTATACTTTAATATTTCCACAGATTTCCCTACAATCCACCCATTTCTGCTGTGTCACATTTAATCATGCAGCACGTACATCCAAGGTCAAATGCTCTTCAGTTTCACTTAATCATTGGTCTGTATACTTGATCTCACCTTTAAGATTACTCTCTCCCACCTTCACATTCCAACAATACCAGCTGGACGCCTCAAATTCATTTTGTGAGTCTTTTATACTTTGGCTTACAAAATGCTTTTTTGGGTTGTTTGAGAAATTGCATTCCAGCCAGTTCTCTATGCCAAACACTTTAGAGAGTTCGTTTATGTTGTGATTCCCAAATAAACAAAATAATTAACTACCTTGTGTGTCCTGGTACGTTGTCTTTTTTGTTGCTCTTGGTCACTCAGTTTGCAAGTTCTTCAGGATATAGATTTGTCTTCAGATTTTGACTGAAGCAGACTTTTATACTGCTTTAAGTGTATTTTCACTCAGTTGTAGTCAAGAAAATAATTGGCATCAATTTTCTGTCACTAAGTTTGGACTAGCCGTAGCTTTACCTTGTAGAGAGCAGGAAGAAGTAATAGATGGTTGTGAGACCTATGCAAGGCACAGAGGACTGTGGAAGTGAAAGCTGTTTCCTGCTTTAGAAGTCTATTAATGGACCTAATGGGTAGATGAAAAAATAAGGATGACTTGGTCTGGAAGAAAAGGTGCTTCGATGGATATGAGGAGGAGAATGATGGAGACCAGGTATGGGATTGCTTTGGGGGGAAAGTTCTATATATTTCTTTCTTCTTTACTCCAAGATACAAATCTATCACATGGAACGCTACTTCTTACAGTGCCGAGATGGCTGAATATGTTGCCATATTCAACATATTTGAGGGTGGTAACCTCAAGTTTGAGGATGGTAAAATAAGGTGCCTCTTCACCCTACTTCCATCCCTACTAGTTGCAGGGGAAAAAGGAACTAAACTTATGTTATATTGTGAATCCTTCGTGTGGCTGAGAAGAGCTGAATTTGATAAAAGTGTGTTTCTGCTTGCAGAGAAAGAAAATAAACTAGCTTTGTCAGATGGTGCTCAAAGACCACTGTTGCCCAACATAGGAATTTCAGTTGGTACAAAGTGGTTAAGCTGTGAGTGATAGGGACAAAAATGCCTTCATTTTTAAATAATGCATTGCATGAAGCATATTGGTGGCATCTGTATGTATTATGGAATAGCAAAGGTAGAAACTGAAACCAGACTGATAGAGACACAGTCCAATACTTGAGCCACGGGCAGGGGGGAGATACATCTTGAGTAACAGACTGTATTATTCCAGGTCTGTTCTAAATGCAAAAAAAATTACATATGTACTTCAACCTTTTGATTCCATTCTTGCAGTGAATGACTAACTGTAAATTTTATAGTTAGGACCAACACCATTCACACTGATGACAGAAATACTAAACAGACAATGAGAGGGCCTAACAATTGCTGGGGGGGATGTGGTGTTTTTTTTCTTTGTTCTTGTTTTTTTCTCCTTCCTCCATTGCTTTGGCCTAATAGTAATATGGTGACATAAAATTGCATAGCCACAGGAGAGGAGAATTCAGGGATGAACACCCAGACACAAAACTTACTTTTGTTTAACTTCACAACATGAGAATTTCTGAGGAAATAAAAATTCATCTTTTCACTTGACTGATTTCGTTTTTACTCCCCCCCCGCCCAATATAGTTTCACTGCATACGTTTGTTTGCTCTTTTGAATATTTTTTTGTAGGTAGACAGAATGTCAGCTGTTCAAAGAAAATACTGTGAATTTTTTTCCTGTATTCCTAAAGTTCCATCAGCTTTTAGCTTCCTTATGGAAGCCTTGTTTCACATCGAAAACCCAAATAATCATTAAATTTCAGTTAGAAATTTGTAGGCTACTGCAGGCATTTAATTTATTTTTACACATTCATTAAAAATCAGTATAAAAGGATTCTACATGGTTTGTATAAATTGGCATATGTTTATCCACTTTTGTTATTCCACTTTCTGATAGACATAAGATTCCTACTAGACTCTATCTTTCATCCAGGTGAAAACATGTATTCTTTGAATAATGCTGTAGGTCTCATTTAGAGTTTCTCAGTAGGTTTACAGGCAATTTATTAAGTTGTTAAATATTTTCTTGGTGGGGAAAACTGAATGATTCATGTGAAGGTTTGTTCAGGACTGGCGAGCTGAGCCTTGGCGGGGCTCCGTGCAGGCTCTGGAGCTCCGTTGTCTAAAGCCCTGCTGTGCAGACTGCAAACAGATCTGCCAAAGGGCTTCGCGGGTATTTTTTTGTATGTGCATATGCTATTAATTGTGTAGATATATGCCTGTTTTTTTTTTTTTAGTAGTTTCCTGTTAATGTTATTTATTAACTGCAGCCTGTATACTGTAAGACTTAATAAAATTAAAAGATGTAACTGTTCAGTGCTACAATGTAAAGCTTCTAGAAAGTACTCGAGCACTTAAGAACTTAAATTAGTATTGAAACTCATTACCAGAAAGGGCTAGGTTTTCAGAATGTATTTAAATCTGAAGAAAGCTGATGTTTTTCAGGTCCTTCAAGTGTGTTATGTTGAAATAGTTAAATAGTGGTCTAATGAAATATAAAGAAGGAATATTTACATGTCGTTTAAGTCCTGTCAGAATAAAGATCTGCTTTCTGACTATGTATGTCTGCGTGCAAGTGTTGCTGAAGCTGTTAATAGTGACTGAACAGTAAGTATTTCCAAAAAAACACTTTCCAAAAGAAAAAAAGAGGTGGGAAAATGTTTTGTGTCCTCAGGCTCATTAATATAACTGTACCATATTACCTTTATGTTCATTAGTCTGATCAGGCAGCTTCTGATTTGCTTTTGCATTAATTTAAACAAATCATAGCTTTTATAGCTACAATAAAGGCAGCAGTAGGTGAGAACTAGCTATTACCGTTGCTAAATTTAAAATGTTAACTACATTAACCTGGAAGTTTTTTTTTTTTTTAATCTGATATCTCTGAAATAAGTTTTCTTTTACTTAGTAGCTAAACTACTACCCTAAAACCTGTTATCTCATGGCTTAAATTTGGGATATGAGTGTTTTGTTTTTCCTCTGTTCCCAAATAGCAGATTTCTACAATTTCAGAATTTGATCACTCCTTCTTAATTTGAAACAGGTCATACCATCACAAACTGCTCTGGTCTACTGTAAATAATTACATATATTATGCACTGATTAAACTTGAATGTACGATTAGATGGCTAATTATGTTGTCAGTACAATTGCACACTTAATTAGATGACCATGAAAACAGGCCCACCCTGATGTTAGGGCATTCTTATTAAGGTGGACGGTTGCATTTTTGGAACCACAAAGGCACTTCTAAAATTGCATAAATGTTTTTTGTCAAGAAATTTCCCTTAGAAGTAAAAGCATGTGGTATGTCATTTTTGTGGGCCCTGTCTTTTATGTAATTCTGTTTTTTTTCCTTGAAAACATTATGGCATAATTATATAAGTAGGTATTTGCTAATCACTGAGACTCTGCATAGCTGGAATACAGATAACACGGAGGAACATTATTTTTGGTAATGGGTTTGGCGGGGGGGGGGAAGATTGATGAATATTGAGCTTTGTAGTAAGATGAAGTGTCCCTCTAGCTGTGCTTGTGCGTATAAATGCCGTGCTCAGGTACCCTCTGTGGCTTGTAAAACATGGGATAGTTTGCGTCTGGACTGTCTCTCAGCTTCCATGGTCATGGGCAAGCGGCGTATTAGGAATGGTCCGCGATGCATGTTAAGCACTGGATTGTGCTTTGAAATTATTTGGGACAGTGATCTTTAATTCATCTAAAATCATGCTAGGAACTGCTCTAGCAGGTTAAAGACGTGTATGATTGAGTCTCAATGCCTTTGGATTGCTAAAGTTGTTATTATAATAGATAGTGTATAGATAGAGATGTAGTAAATCTGAGTGCTAGCTTACGTTTTCTTCGCTAGGTCTGTACTGCTTGCTAACATAGACTAACTGAAGAATCTGAGAAGGAATCCACTTAAGAGTTAAGTAGGGAAAATGTACAGAGTTTCCAAGCAAATGTTGTCAAACTTCTCTCTCTCCCCCNGAAGTAGAATGATGATGATGATGATGATGATGATGATGATGATGATGATTTTAAGCAATAGTAGTATTTTAATTAGCTAGTACTTTGTAATCAAGCTGTTGCAAAAAGACTCTAAAAATCTGTGAGCAAAAACTCCCTGACCAATACTTTTTCACCAACAAGGGAGTTTATTTAAATCATGTAACTTGCTTTTAAAATCTAGAATTTATTTGCAATTTCTTCCATTTTATATGGCTAAAAGAGATCTTTTTCACACCTGGAAACAGGAGTTAAATGTTCATTTTTCTCTTTCCTGAGTTGGTTCACTACTTTTTGCCACTTATGTGAGATAATATTTTTCTTTAGTGGTTTTGGGTTTTTTTTCCACAGTTCACTGTGCTACTCTAAAAGATTTCCAAAGCTTCATGTTTGGAAGAGTTATCAATAAAAGATATTTTTATAAATGAAATGGTAATAATAAAAGAAAAATTAAAAGTATGAGGAAAAGTTAGATGCAGGAGAGGAATAGTATAAAAAATTAGACATTCCAAGCCCCCCCCCCCTTTTTTTAAGCAAAAAAAAAGAAAAAAGAAAAATGGAAAAAAAGCTTAAGGATTTGTGGTATTAAAAATAAAATATTATGTTCTGAAATGAAAAATGTTATCCACCTCATTAGGGCATGGTGACCAGGCTTTTCAGAGAAGTATGAAAATGCCCTGAGTTGCAAAATTGCAATTGAAGAGAAGAAAAATATAGACCGAAAGTCGGGAACTGATGTAGGAGAAACAGCATGTTCATTGTGTCGTCATTCTACCTTATCTCTTGGCAGGCCTCTTCTAAAAATTTACAGGGAATCCGGAAAAACCTTATGCATGAGCTTAAGGTTTTTCTTGTTATTTTGTACATTAAGGATCCCCACCCGCCCTGGACTGTTGGAGAAAAATGGTAATGAGTGCATACAGGATATTTTTCCTGTGATACTTCTTGTATTTACCACTTTCTTAAATATTACCACCTCTTAAATAAAAGCACATGCAAAGGCAAGTCCCAGCTATTTGAAGGACTTTATGTGTAATTAAAGGAATGTGCATGAAATTAATACCTGCGAATGATTTCTCTTTGACTAACATTAGCTATGCCATGATACTAACATCTGCTAAGTCATCCCTTTGTTTTAGTGTGCGGTAAAAATGCATTAATTAAAAACTTGGAGGAACAGACTGTATTTTTTCCATCGATTAGGTCAGTAAATACGTTCCAGTGTAATATATAAATGATCATTAAAAGCCTTATGTAGTAATGCCCACTTGAAATGTGTGGAATGATACATTCTAAAATTAGGGACAGTAATGAGTAATGAGCCTAAAATGACTTCTCAAATATATCACTGCCTAATTTTCTATAGCTTAGGCATGTTTAATTTATTTTATGTACTTAAATAATTTCAAGTGTATTGTACTTCTGCCATTTGTCCTGGGTTGTGTCTAGGATTTTGACGTCTTTACAGCATTTGTAACCTACAGGGTAGAAACATGCTTTTCTTTGCAACGCCTCTTAGTCAGATGTGTTTACAGTGGAGTAGTCCGAATCAATTATTTTATAAAATAACAGCAAGAAAACTGTGATTGTAACCAAGTATGTTAGCGCAAATTAGAATCGGAATTTAGAGCACTACCTTTGTAAGCAGACCCTCCATTTGGTGTTTTCAGAATTTTATCTTAAAACAACTATATAAAAGACCCTCTACCTGAAAAATAGTTCACTTGGGTGCTAACATGAATATTTAGTCAAGATAACTTCCAGTTTTTGTTCACTATCTAGTGGCTGATCACTTTGCACACAAAAATGCTTTAGTAGTATTCTTAGCTATATTTTTAGAATACTGCCACCAATACTTAGGTTCAATAGACAACTAGTAACTTGGAAAACATAAGGGTTCAGACGTCTCTACCTCCCGGATAATGACCTTTATTGTCATGGATGATGCAACCTTAAGAGTCAAAAGCCTGGACAATTCTGTTGTGCTTAACATAGGAATTCCCACTCATAATCTTGCAACACTTGGTGCAAGAGCTCTCCCTTCATGCTGCTGCTGAAAACTAGTATGTAAATGGTTATATTTGGTCGATGCATGCGTCTGTATTATGTTGTAAAAGATGGTAAAAGTGTTCCTTTTTACTGTATAAAAGGAGAGATAGAAATGTGTTGTGAATATGTGGATAAGAAGATCAGCTCTTGGACTCTTGCCTTCTTTGAGATCCTCTTTTTCACTGAACTCTTCATTGGAGAGAGCTGCCAGCCCAGGGCGCCAGGCTGCAGGTCTCTGGCTGGTTTGCTGCAGAATCCATAGATTTCTGGACCCTGCCTTTGCAGAAATGACTTTTTGCTACAAAGAGTTGTCTTTGTCTCATTTATTGTTGGAAGATAATTCAGAACAGTCCTAAAATGTCTAAGTGTTTATAACAGAATATAGGACTAGAATTTTAACTAGAATGATGATGTATTTGCACCTTTGATTGCAGGTCTGCTCTTGCATGTAGTTTCATTCAGATTTCTGCTGAATGAAAGAATAAAAACAAGACTGACTTTTCTTTGTACATATCTCTCTATTTTCGGGCAGGATGGAATCTAAAGTAATATTTATATACTTTTCACACACTATGCTTTCTGAACAGTTGTTATACCTCTATTTTTAGCTGCTGGATTTTTAAAAATATATATTCCAGTTTAAAATAAAACATTCTATATTTTTGAATTTTTTCTTTTCAACTGTCATGCTTTTAGCTGTTATGATATAGGCTAGGGTTATCTCTTTTAGTTGCTTGTTTTAAACTTAGATTGGGTTGTGGAAAGGATGTAAATTGCAATTGAAAAGAGACAGGGGTTTTGTTTCTTTGTTTTTAACTATTTATGAAAGAAAATATGTATTAACTTTTCCAAATGATTTAAACAATAGACTGTGCACATGGATTTTGATTTGTTCGTAAATGTTGTATTTCTGTGTTCTTAGTAAATTCTATATGGTTTATCTACTTTTTTTTTTTTAATTGGATTTCGTAATGGCAAAGCTTGACAGAGTTGCTTCTTGCGTCGCAAAAACATAGAATTAAGATCTATAAATGTAAGCACTCCCACGTGAGACTTAGTATTAAGGATCTTGAAGTAAAGTTTGTTACCTGAACCAAATGGACAGTGGCTGTCCCTGGAAACCTTGTAGCATGGTGCTTGATTTCATTCAAGTCACACTATAAAGAACTTTTAAACATTGTCCTTTTTTGGGCTTTGGACTAAAGGTTGGTACCATTCAAGTTTGTCTGCTGAGAACTTTAAAAGTAAAGTAAGACTTTTAGATAGGAAGCTATCCTATCTAAAAGTTACGAACTTTCATGACTTTTTCTAACTTTTATAAAGTGCTTTTTTCATCACAAGTCTCTGTATCTAATGAATCATATCAAGAGAAATCTTGATTTCAATGGAACTGTATGGGAGGATGATTCCTGCTCCATTTTGTTTTGTTAACTTCTTGTTAGTCCACTTACTATGGGACCTGCTGTTTCCGTATGGTGTTGGCTTTTCTTTTAATTACAATGCCGTGTGAGATGGCGCTAGATCCATACAATTGCCTTGCAGTTAGGTGCTGTGATACTAATGGTTTTGCCATTGAAAGTGGAAATCAAAGCTCAGATTGATTTATCTGCTGTGTCCATATAGCAAGTGAGAGAGAAGAGCACCTCTGACTGGATTGCAGGTGTCTGCAGTGGGGGTGCTCGGGCTGGCCGCTGAGGGGCACTGAGCACCTTGCAGGGGCTTGCCCAAACTACGTTTCATTGGGGACAGACGGATGGACTTTCCTTTTTCCTTAGGACTGACTCCTTAATCTGTAGCTGTTGGAAAGCCTAAAAATATTTAATGTAGGTTCAACTTATTTATTCTGATGAGATTTGATTTATCATATAATTTTGGTTTTGTTTGTTGTAACTAATTGTGGTTATGTTATATCATTAAAGTGTGATATCTTGGTTGCTCTGATTACTGTTTTTCTGCAATTTTGTCTCATTGTCAATGTAATCTGCTTATCTCATTTAGCATTATATTTCGGCAAAATTCAGCCCCCCCCTTTTCCTTTTGGAATTTCTGTATCTTTCATATCTGCATTATGTAACATCTGCGTCACATCTGCACAGTCTGCATTAATGTTTTGAAGTGTTTTTAACTCAGTTTTCATAATAGTATCAGTGCATGTTATTTTCTACAAAATGAAAGATGCCAAATAGTTACTGTTTAACAACTTTGTAGTAACTCCTGAGATTCATACCTTTTTACCGTTTTAATAGAGATATGTCGTGCTGCTAGGCTGAAAGACTTTGTCCCCTCTGTATCATAAATTGATGATTTTTATGCTCCCAGTCTAGTTTCAGACAAGACAGCTGTTGAGGGTTTTTTTTTTTTTTTTTTTTTTGAGTTTTGCCATAATTATTTTAAGTTACATCACTGGGCTTTCTCCACTGACTGTGAGTACAGTTCTATCAAGTTAAATAAATACGTTCATTTCCTGGGATACAACTACTTTTTGTTTGCTTGTGCTTAAACAAGTGAGATGGAACATGGTTGCTGGCACCTAGGAAGCTGTTAGCAGTTTATATGTCATTTATCACTTCACCTTTATCTGATGTAGTAAATTACAAAATTTATAAAATATATAATATTATGAATTCAGTTCCAGATGACAAAATCACATCAGGGCAGAATTGTGAAATATTTATAAAAAAACATTATGGAAAATGTAGCAGATACTAGAACAACATTCAACCTGTTTGACTCCTATGAATCATTTCTTTTTATGGCTCTCATTCTTCTGTTTGATGAACAGTATATACGTGACTTACAGTGAAGGGTATGTGCTTTTGATTCAGTTTTCTAGTTAGTTTTCTTATGTTCGGACATTATTTTCCAGTTCTTCTTAGATGAGACAGGGAGACTTCATTAGAGTAGACTAACAAATTACACCTCATCCCAGCATTTTTCAGTTGCAGTAATATAATTCAGTTCTCATTGCTCAAAATCTAGGAGACAAGTATTTATGACCATTTCATGAGAACCTCAGAGTTTTAATGTTTATTCAAATGTCTAGTCAAAGTCTTGTGGAAGTCAATAGAAAATCTTTTAGATGAGCCTCTGTTTTTAATAGCTTCATCTGCTAATGTACTTTTGAGATGCTTTTCCTAGCAAAAAGCTACATCGGGAATTGATTCCCCCTGCCATTAAGCCACAACAGTTGACACGTTTCTGTTGCTGAATTGCAGTTCTGAGTTTCTGTGGGCTTTTTAGAAAGTGAAATTCTTGAACTGCTTGAGGAATGTTAGCTCCCACCAAATACACATTTGTTAGCAGGACTTGGCAAGACTTAATTGGTTTTAATCATGCTACTGTTGTTAAGAACACAGGTCACTACACCTGACGCAGTAAGACTGACTGTGTACTCTGGGTCCCAAGCAAAGTTCCCAGTGATGCCTGCACTGCTTTGCTTTCTCTTTGCGTTCCTGTTTGTCAGTGTAGTTAAAGACAGCTTTTATCCAGATGTGTAACAACTCTATTAGTATGTAGATTTTTGTAGCTTAAGACTTACACTATTTATAACCCAGCAATTGAGACATTCTCCTGACAACCATGAATTTAAACAGAAGCTCTGCATTAGGCAAAGAAAGGTTTTAAAACAGTTTGCTACATTCCTGATGTCTGGGTTATTGAGTGAAAGTTTTGATGGATGAAAACCAGGATGTTCTATGACTATTCCAGTAAGTCATGCAATGCGAGCTCATAGGTCCAGTTACAGCCTTTCTTAGCAAATGCTATTATTGCTGCAGCATTCCTTATTTCCTCTGTTTTTCAGTTCAGCAAAGCAGCATTAGCTGCTGAAATTATCCCTGGGCCCTTCCTGCTCCAAAACAGAGCTGGGGATGGGGAGGGAAGTCTCTTTCAGTCTGCGTCTCAAATTGCGTTCACCCAAGCTTAGTGGATACATAGAACAATTTCTTCTGAAATTTTCAGCAAAGTGTGAAAATAAATATGTTTAAATAGGACCAAGCTTGTAAGCTCATTTATGAACCTCTTGGTTCTCCTGTCTTTGAGTGTCTCAGCTGCCATTATGATGGCAGAAAAGAGCCAGAACAGAGGTAGGAAAGCAGTGTTGTCTTTTCCTTTGGCCTTAAGTTACTTTATCCCACTGTAAAAGGCTTGTAGAGCACTGAAATGTGGTGATCTAAGATATGATTTAAATAAAAAGCATCTGGTAACTTTCTTAAAAATTCGAAGTCAAACGCACAGTGCAGTATTTCGTTATACATTTTTTCCCTATATTCTATGTACAATTCCTATACGTATACTTTATAGGATATATTGTGTACACTGTATATTTATATACAGATATTGTATAAACTATATGTGTATGTCCCTTCAATACAGATGATATTGTCATTTACTAAATATACTTTGAGGTATATTAGGGATAATCATGCCCCTTTTTGCTGTTTCAGTGTATTTCAGTGTTCAGGTTCATTACTATAATTTCAGGCATTTATCACAGGATCCCGATGCCGAGAGAAGCTTAGTTGCAGGTGACACTTCTAGAGAGCACTTCATCCTACCTCAGAGCTGAATTACCATGTCGAGGTGCTCGTCATCTTTTGGTACTATAATAGAGGAAACTTTAGATAAATAGGCTGACAATCTGATAACCTCATTTAAATGTCTAAATTCCACTACTGAATTAGATGTTAGTAAACTAGGTGTGTGGAGGGGGTGGGGAGTCTGGAGAGGGGCTGGGTTTTTTAGGAGATATGTGAAAAGGGCTGGATAACCAAGTGGTTGCCTGCTTATTGTATATTGTGCAGACACACTAATTATCGATTAGCACAAATCAGGAACAGAACAGCTTAGACAGAACAGCTTTGCACTTGTATCTTTGGTGACAGAGAAAAAAATATATCCTTCACCCCTTGAATTCCCCTGAGAGCTAAGCTTAGCTGCATCCCTACCCATACAGAATAGCCAACTCTGCAATACAGAGCAGCAGAAAATTCAGCAGTAATTGATATATTTTAAACTAGAGAGTTGATGATTAGTATTATTTAAGTTGTAAATTTGCCTTTTAATTACGTACACTGAGAAAACTGTATAAGAATATTACAAGTAGGTAAAGGAAATGAACAGTAAATGAAGAGCTGCCAGCTTTTAATTATGCAGATGAGCAGCACTGCGGAAGAATTATTTAGTAATCTTTTTGTGCTTAGAAGTGCAAATCTATCTTCATGATTGTGTTTAGAAAAAATGAAACTGGATTTGTATAACCTCTTTGCCATAGATCTTTCCAATGAATGAGACTGAGCAGAAATATCAGCAGTCTTAAGAGACTGAATGGGTCAGGGTAATAGGATTGAAATATTACTGCCAATATTCTTCCTGTAGGGGGATCCTGTTACATTGCACTGCATTACTCAAGAAGCAACAGTTACCTACTTTTCCTGATATGTTTACATAATAGTTTTATTAACATTGTGTAGCTGTGTATTTTTATGATCTCTTTCTGCTGTGGAACCCAGCTGGGTGCCTAAGCTGTTAGTGGAGTTTTGTTAGACTCTTTCCTGCTCTTGCAATACTGTGATTTATTTTCCTGGGGTGCCTTTGTGTGATGGTGCACTGGCAGTAGGGGGTGCATTTTAAAAATTCATTGAAAAAATAAAATAAAATAAAAATGGAAAGCCCTGCAAAATAGTGTTACGACAGAGGGGTACATCATGAATGAAGTACATTTAGGAGATTGCACACTAAGCAGTGAATAAATCACTCCTTTTACCTTAACCTGAGAAAAAATAGGAGTTTAGATGAGAGCACTGTCTGTCACTGTCCAGCTTGACTGAGCTTTCTTTTTCTGAGTGAGAGATATAAATCTTGACTTCCTAAGTATAAAAGTCAAACCAGGTTATACAAAAACCTGCACTGGGGTACAGGACTTCCCCCACCCCTGATACTGAAGAACAGATCTATAGAAATATCCTCGGTAATGGAGGTAATCCACTAGCTACCTATAACCGGAAATATTATTTTTTAAATTTCAGAGATTCAGATGTGCTGCACAAAGACCACTAATATGAGACACTGTATAACATTGTATAATATTAACTTTGTATGTTTTTTATTTTTTTTATTTTTTATTAAGGGACTGGAACTGTGGCACAGAAATGCCATTTGGAAAAGAAAAACGTTGTATAATTTAGAGATTGGGAAACCTGAAACTCAGAATGTGACCAGAATTGACTCTTGCCGATGGACATTTTGGATGACATCTGCCAGAAAGTGGAATTACCACTTCTGAAATATCACTTCTGAAAGGCAGCATTCCCCAGAATATCATTAAAATATTGCCATTTGATATTTTTTACTTTTGCAGTATTTTTTTTGGCAGTGCCACCTTCTGACTAGTGACAGAAAACAGCAAACAGCAAGTGACAGATCATCCTCAAAAGGTTTTATTTGTCATGAGCATCCAAAAAGTCTAGCTATTTAATTTAGCTAAATAAATGCAGTTGTTTTTCCCAGCAATTAACCTAGATAAGAAATCAGATTCAAAGAGCATAGCCAGTATTATTTCTGTCTCTTATAGTCTTTTATCTAGGATTATGACTAAACCAGGATTCCAAAATTAATGCTTTCTTCTAAGTTTTAAAATGAGTGTATCATTTTGTGTGGAGTTCAGCCGTAAAGTTTAGCCAGTACTTAATTTATGTAAACCAAATTAACATGGATAAGAAATTTCAGCTATTGAATTTCAGAGGCTAATGGGAGGACAAGGAGGACTTAAGAAACTGGGGAAGCTATTTTAATTTAAAAAAGAAGGGATGGGGGAGAAATCCCGAGAAATAAATGAGTCTGCTGTCCAAACAAGCTTTTCCTCAAGATGGGAAGGTGACCTTGCTGTAAAATTGCGCGGAAGTCAGTATCCAACATATACTGTCAGTGAAACACAGGAAAAGAAGCCATAGAATTAGATTCACCAGATGAAGATCTAGATTTACCTTAATGAAGCGTTAAGAAAAAGTGAAAAAGTTCTATGCTAATTAAAAATAAATTATGCTGCATAATCGTTGTGTTCTTTTCTCTGAATAGTAAAGTTGTGGTTTGAAAACATTCCAAATTTCATAACTTTTAGGAAGTATTGAACTTCTTGGGTTTTTTTTAACTGCTTTTTTTTTTTCTATTTAAAAATCCTCTTGTGTTATGGTTCCTTTTTGACCAACATACTTCTATTTAATTTTAAGTCTTTCTCTCCAGTCATTTTATAAATGTATAAGATGAAACACTTATACATTTGTAAATGCATAAGAAGAAAAAGGGCTGGGATCATGTGTGACCTTTCAGAAACTGAATTTCCAGTAAAGTTTACATTAGACTTCTCATAATTTTTGCATGATTAGGGATTTAAAGCTGTATCTGTACCGTACAATTTGGTGTGCATAGAGGTGTTCAAAAAGTGTCAAGGCAGTAACTCAAGGTAAATCCGGGGATTTTGAGAGATTAAGTAATTGGAAAGACATCATGTTGTTGACTGTATTGTAGGGCAGTATGCAGATAAGTTTCACGTGTATCCTCTAGTTTGTAATCTCCTGATGAATAGTCATATCTTAAATATTGCTGAATATTTGTTTTGTCCTGCTGTGAGTATCTCAGAGTAGGATAAGTGTGGGTGAAACAAATGATCTTGGGATGCTTGAGCTCCTAAATGTAGCGAATCAGAATAATGTAGCAGACATAGCTGTGGTGGACCTGATCATGTATTTTTATAATTATAACTTTATTTGTTTATTTATTTTAAAAGAGTAGTAGCTGAAATGTTTTCCTACCAGGCCCCAAAAGCTCTTTGAGGGTTGCTGTTGCCAGATGCCCAAGTGTGTTTCTGGGAAGCCTTTCCCTCCAGCAGTCAGAAGGTGCAGTCGGGGGGGGGGGGGGGGGGGGGAGGGACCCTTTCCTGGCTCCTGACCCAGACTTTGTGCTGAAGTTCCATGAGAAATCTGTGGAAAAATTAAGGATGAACAAGTGCATCCTAAAGAATCAGGCAAACTTTCTTCATCTGAGTGCCTTGTATTTTATTTTGAAAGGAATAGCTAATTTTATTTCTGCTCTCTACCCAAAATGTAATATGGATTGATAAAGTCAATAAATAATTATGTAAAGATGAGATTATTTAGTTAGTCATTACCCTTTCCCATAGGGAAGCTTCCTACTTATGGAAACTATGCATACAAGTAGAGAGAGAATATGTAACTGCAGGAGCTCTCCTGTATAAAAGTTATTTTGTAGGCAGTATGGTGTACCATTGTCGATCGCTTCTCATTGCATTTCTGTGTTGGCCAGATAAGATGACTTTGAATCAAATTTTCTACCTAGTCTCTTCCTACTTAAAAATAATAAAAAAAAAAATTAAAAATCTTTCTCATACTATGGGACTTCTCACAAAAGCTAATAATGCCATATACTATTGCAAGAATATGTGATATGTGTGCTTTCCTCCCCACAGGAGGTATTTTCTGCACACTTTGTTTTTTACTATTTAATTCTCTAAATCATGTCGGAAATATGCCTTATTAAAAATTCTACTCAATACAAAGTTATAATGCAGACCTCATTCTTATTTCAGTCATTTATGAGCACTGCTTACCTGTTTGAGAAGCATAAATAAGGCAGAGCAAACCACCAAAATGTTTTTTTTCTAAGAATGGACAGCATATAAGGATTTGCTTGTATTTGCTTACACGTTCTTCACAGGGATTTAAGGCACTCAGTTGCTGTGAACAGCAATGAACTTCTCTGTTATTTTTGCTATCTTAATCTTTCCTGTTCAGAATAATGTTTTGGTCTGTTTCCTTTATTTCTCCCATCCACTCCATACATAAATTTTATCTTTAAAGAGTTTTATCCCTTTAATTGGTACATTCTTTCAATCTGATGTATTTACCTGTATGCTTCACTGTGTTCACTGCCCTTCTGGTAGTAGGGGGTTTTTGCAGCACTTTTTTTACATATCAAAGCAGTCTGAAATTGTTAAAATGTTGATCTCTATACAAGTCAAAAGTTTAAACAAAGAAGAGAGATTGTGGTGTCTCCAGTTCACTCTTTGGAAGCTTTGTGAGGATCAGCTTCATTTTATGGCTGTACTCGATAAAGAAACTGCTCTTTCAGACAAAGGTATAACAGTTATTTTAAGCTCTTCTTTATCAACATCACCTGCTCTTTTTAAGTCTTGGCCAAATGGGAATGGCTAGTACAAATCTGAGGTCTTGGCACCATGCACATAACCAAAAACCCTTCTTACACCAAGCATCCTAAAAATAAAATATATGTTTCTATTTGGTGCATGCATAATATAAAGTTGTTACTCATAAGGACTGTTAAATATGACAATATCTGGAACCTGAAGTTGTTAGCCTTTCATTTTGAAAGGTTCTGTTGAGGTTGTTATTAGCATAAAAATAAGCATGACTACTCAGTCATTCGGATATCTTCCTGTAATATGTTACAGGAGACTGTAACTGCTTGGTATTTGTTTGCTTTTTAACATGTTCAGCAACATGAATTGTGTTTTTGTTTGTGCTTTTTCTATAAGGGCTCTAAAAACTGCCCTGAATTATTTTTACATGTAGCCATCAACATAATCCGATAGCAGAAGTCATGGTTGCATTTAGCTCTGGACAGGTAAATTGAGTCTAGTGACTGGAAAGAGGAATTTACCATGCTGCTAGCTCACGTCTGCATGAAGAAGTATGCATTCTTCATTGCTTCAAACAGATAAATTTGCAGTCAGAGTTCACCTTTGATTGTCGTTTGTTCTTACAGCTTCCAGGAGACGAAAAGCTCAAGGCTGGAAAAAATGCATTGTAGTGTTAGTTCTACTGTATTCAGATTTGAAAATTAGACAGGGCACATTCACTGCAAATATTACTAGATTTTACATTGATCTTGCTATGAGGTTAGTCAGCAACAGCATGCTTTTTTTGTCTTTATACTTTTGCAACAACCAAAGACATTGCTGTTATTTAGAGAGGGTGGTGCAGCACTGATTTGTGCTGCTCATTATCTGTTGATGTGTCTTGTATATAAAGAAATATACTGTATATTGAAAAGGATGAAAAAATGATTATTTGCTCTACTGAAACAAGAAAATAGCACTTGGTCACTGGAAAGAAAATAGGGTATGTAGGTGAGTATAATTGTGTCACTCACTTCTGCTTCACTCATCTGTAGTTGGAGATGTACTAATTTGAAGTCTGGACAAAAGGTGATTTGGGGCAGTCTTTATAGTTTAGAAAGACTTTAAGTAAGGTAGAGAACACTTCTTCTAGAAGCTGCGTTTTCTATAATGGAAAAGTTAAAAAATAAAATAAGAAACTAGAATAATTAGTCCTTTAAAGAAAGGAGAATTTCTATGTGAAAAGGGATACTTGATTTTTTTTTTGGTATGTGTATTATAAGAAATATAAAGTATAATTATTTTCTAATTGATGAAGGGTATTACGGGATACTTGTACTATGTGTCAAAGCTCTGGGTGCTTGCAAATGGTTTAAATAGTTTCTGCTTGCTTCTGCTTATTTGGTGTTCGTGTATTTCTCATCTAGGCTGGACTGTATCCTTTTAATCTAAAAATGACATATTTCTGTTCCTCTTTTAAGCTTGTTAGTTCAAAGACCAAAACATAAATTAGAACTAACAGTGAATGGCATAAAACTACTTATACAAAGAAAACAGTTGGAAAAACACATTTCCCACAGGATTTTCAATTACGCATAATCTTACCATCAAAACCTTTAGTGTTCCTGTCAATATGCATATGTAGCTTGGCTTTAGGGATTTTTTTTTTTTCAAGTATGGAAAAAGAAAAGCAACAACTGCCTTTTATCTAATACTTTTTTTGACAAGATTAACTTAAATAGCATTTGATAAAAAGAGCTTTTTAGGTGATGTTAATTGTTCCTTTCAAAAGCTTCTGACGAAATGTAACAGCTCTGGAAAATTTTGAATAAATAGTTGTAGATGGTTGCTGAAAAGATTGACTGAAGAACCAAACAGATCCCTTTTCTCCCCTGTCAGTTTTCTGTGCCTAATTTTCATTAGTTTAGCTGCCAGGTTATAAGGACTCATATAAGTTGCCAGCTCCAGATTTGTATCGGTGAGTATAATTTCTTCATTTGAAAAGTATAGGTAGTTTATATAAATTTTCCTAGGTACATTTTTCTTTTCTTCATGGTCTTTGTAATTTCTCAGTCTAGTCCAAAGTGTCTTGATATTTCATTATGACCTAGCTCTCCAAATTCAAGCAATCCTCCCCTTTAATTGACATCTATCCCAGAGTAGTACAGGGCTACAAGTAATGCCAAGCAATACAGTTATAAGATCAGAACTGAATACAAGTTTCGCTAATTTATCCTTGGAAAGCAGATGCATTTATCTCAAAATTTTTCTCAAATTCATTGCCAGAGTAAAGACTTACTGGGATATGGGTGAGTTACTTGACACTGCTTTGTAGCCAATGGTTTCCTGAAATCTTCCAGAACCCTGTTTTATAAATTTAGTTTCATATTCAGCTCTTTATCATGTATCTGACAAGCATGAAAAATGTCTTCATAACATTATAATTCTTAAACTTGTGCATCATTGTTAATTTTTTTAGTTATATATGAAAAATACAGCATATAATTTGAATAAAACTTGAATTTTTCTAGAAATGTTTCTGTTTTTAAGATAACTAATTGACTTAACTGAATCAAAATATTTACACTGATTCTATAAAATTTTTTAATAGGAAAAAATAAAAACAGGAATTAAAGAAGTAGTGCTTAGAAGCATTTGTGCTTATAATTATTGGTCACTTCTCAAACAGTTGGTATTCTTTGTTGTAGCTGAATCCTGTGTTCACCATCTAGTCGGCCAAAATTGTGATTCATAGTTATAAGGATATTCTTAAAGTGATCTTGCTGCTTTGAAAAATTCAAAAATTTAATTGAAAGGCTAAACAATATTTACAACATGTGGATATGAAATATGTGCAGATTTTTTTGGCTGAATTCCAAGTAAATTTTTGGTTTCCTAATCTTTTATTATTTGTCCTTTTGTTGTTATAATTACAGCAGCACTTGCATAATGAAATGTCTTGTAAGGTGTGTGGGGTTTTTTTGTTTTTTTTTTTGGCGGGGGGGAGGCCTTGTGATTGGGCTTTGAGACTTTTGTGACCTCCAGATATAATTCTTATTGAGGTGAAGACACTGTATCTTCTTGACACCAAAGAACTTTCTGTCTACATACTTTTTTTCTGCTCCCCCCTGCCCCCGATTTGATTTGAAGGATTGTAGATATTCTTTATTAAAAAAACAAAAAGAAAGAAAGAAAAAAAATCAGCATTTGAGACCACCTCTTCTCCTGCAGAAAAAAAATGTCTGAAATAAAAATAATGACAGGTAACCAATATACGCCTCCTTTGTTGCCTGCCTACCTTTCATCCAAGCAGAGAGAGGGAAAAAAAAAATAAAATTTTAACATAGCAATGCTTCATACAGAATATAATGTCTTCAGTACAGGAGGCAAGTCCAAAGATCAGCCTATGCATCAATTCAATCTCATGAAAAGTTTCAAAAGATTGATGCAGAGGCCACATCTGGAGTACTGCGTCCAGTTCTGGGCTCCCCAGTACAAGAGGGATGTGGCACTACTGGAGCAAGTCCAGCGAAGGGCCACAAAGATGATTAGGGGACTGGAGCATCTCTCTTATGAGGAAAGGCTGAGAGAGCTTGGCCTGTTTAGCTTGGAGAAGAGAAGGCTGAGAGGAGATCTTATCAATGTGTACAAGTATGTGAAGGGAGGCTGTCGAGAGGATGGGGCCAGACTCTTTTCAGTGGTGCCGAGCGACAGGACACGAGGCAACGGGCACAAACTGAAACACAGACACTTCCATCTTAACATGAGGAAAAACTTTTTCACTGTGAGGGTGACAGAGCACTGGAACAGGTTGCCCCGAGAGGTTGTGGAGTCTCCTTCTCTGGAGATATTCAAAATGCGCCTGGATGCAATCCTGTGCAATGTGCTCTAGGTGACCCTGCTTGAGCAGGGGGGTTGGACTAGATGATCTCCAGAGGTCCCTTCCAACCTCAGTGATTCTGTGATTCTGTGATTCAGGCAGTTGTGAGAAGCTGTATTGAAGCCTGGAGGTATATTGCTATTCCATTATGAGTGTGAAGTAATGTATTTTCTCAAAAATAGATATTTGTTAGGGCAGGATTCTATCTACCTCTCGAGGTTTGCATTCTGTTATTTGGAATAGGGTAAGCCTCCAAAAAGAATGCACTGGAGATATTATCAATGAAAATAAATGAATAATACGAAAGTGTCATAAAGGAAACTCTCCTAAAGGTCACTTCTGGAATCAAGGGCTTCCAAAATTATATTAAGTCCAGGGATACTTTAATGAACTCTTGGTAAAGATGCTCTATTTTGAGATGTTTCATTTGTCATTTTATTTTCTGGTTTTATTTTAGTAACTATTGACTTTACCAATAAAATCAGCGACATCTTAACATGGTATGATATATTTGTAATCTAAATCGTAGAACTTTCATTATATTTCATTTGGTCATTTTGATTGCAAAAGAGTTCAATGAGACATTCTGACAAAATAGGAGGCACCTGCACACATGTTGTACATGGCAGGGTTCAGGAGATTTCTTAAAAGGAGAAAACTTTAGAAAATGCTGGGGAGGAGCAAAGGGTCATGTTTTCTCTGCACACAGAAAAGGACGAAGAGCAGTTCTAGAGGAAAATTTCGACCATGAGGTAGCCAGCTGAAGACAGTCTCTTGTGGGTGTTGTCTGGAAATGTTCCCAGCACTGGACAGCGGGACAGAATCTCGGTGCGCCGCTGACGCAGTAGTGCGGGGCAGATGGGAGCAGATCTGCTGGGAGCTGGCATAACTTCTGAAGTTGAGGGAGCTTGCAAAGTAGTGACAAGCATCTTCAAAAACCAAAGGAAAGAAGTTTAATAGGTAAATTGAACTGAGTTACACTAAAGTAAATTTAAATGTTTGTTTATAGGATTTTTCGACTAAAGCCATGGGGAAAAGATTATAGGTATGATACTGTAAGAGGCTGAGTATATCATGTTCTAGAATTGAACTCATGTAGTTTTGCATCTTCAAGTAATGGATAGGTAGTGGCAAAACTACAGCATAAAATGGCAAGAAACAGCCAGGAGAGTGAGAGTCCCAATCAGGCAGGCAGGAGACAGAAAAAAGTACAAAGAAAAAAAACATGTTTCAATTGCAAGTGTTGACAAAGTAGATGAAGAACATTTCTGAGGATAATGACCCAACTGGCAAAAATTTGATGGAAGGAAGATAGTCAGAGAGAACTGTAATTAAAAAGTACAAAGTATATAGGAAAGCTAATAATAAATCCTATTTCTGATACCATGGGAAAAGCAAAAGAAAATCTATCACAGATATGCCTGATTAAGAAGACAAAGCCTAGGAAAGATAAGGCCATGAATGGTATTTTTGCATCCATCTTTTCTGTGAAGCAATTTAGTGTGATACCGGTGCTGGAGTCCTCCTTTACTGACAGAGAATATTAAAGACAAATCTAAACTAAGTACAGTTGTGAGTCAGTCTCATCACACTACAAAATAGCAGATAAAATGCAATGTAGATAAAGGTAAAGTAAGGATGGCAAATAGAATCCTAGATGTTATTAGAAGAACAGAGAAAGAAGTAAAAAATGTCATTTTACCATCATGTGAACACAAGGTGCACCACATTTTGAACACTACCTGAATTTTTTGTTCCTCAGCTCAAAAAAATGGCCTGGAAAAGAACTGGGAAAGGTATGCATAAGGACCTTTAAGATGATCATAGGTATGGGAAAATTTTTATATGAAGATTGCAAGTTTAAATAGAAATATATAACTCCTGTCTCAAAGATCCTTGGCCGTAAAGTTTCAGAAACTTGAAAATGTAGCACAAATCACTTGATCCTATCATTGAAGGATAGTTTTTCCTAGGTACATATTGTTGAGTATGGTCAGACACCACAGGGAAGTGGAGCAGGTAGAACCTTAATCTCATCTGCTACAGCTATTTTTTATTATTGTTGCATTTACCTTATGTTCTTATGTGACCCTTAACTTATAGAGATCTCTGAATAGCATGGAACTGTAGTACAGGATAGGACTTAACTGTTACGTAACTGATGCACAACAGTAAATTTTGCATACTTTATAATGCATAAAGTTTTGAGTACTACATAGTCAATAAGTACATTAAAAGGTGACTGTGCAATAACACACAATTTCAAATAGCTATTGTAATGTTGGTGGAGTTTGCCGGTCAGTAGCCCTTCAGCCCTGTGCAAACCTTCCCACAAGATCAACTGTAAAGAAAAAGAAAATATAACCAAGTAAAAGAGTCAAAAATAATGTTTGGGTTTAAAATTAAACTAATTTTGCTGACTTGTGCTCTGATCCTCTACCTGTGTTTATATTAAGGCACAGTAAACAAATACAATTCAAGAGTAAAATCAGCATGTTTAAATCTTTTCTGGAGTCTGTATATTTAGATACTGTGGGGTTCTTTGAATAGTATAGGACTGCAGAATTTTCACTGTTAATAAGTGATGCACATGAATACAGTAAAGGTAAAGTCAGTGTGATCTTGTGGTTAAATTAACTGACTTAAGCAATTCCTCAGTTTGGGAGGAAGGGGACTGCACTTCTGCATACCATTTAAAATGATAAGAAATAGTCAGCATGGCTTCACCAAGGGGAAATCATGCTTAACCAATCTGATAGCCTTCTGTGATGGAATGACTGCCTGGGTAGATGAGGGGAGAGCAGTGGATGTTGTCTCCCTTGACTTCAGCAAGGCTTTTGACACTGTCTCCCATAACATCCTCATAGACAAGCTCAGGAAGCGTGGTTTAGATGAGTGGACAGTGAGGTGGATTGAGAACTGGCTGAATGGCAGAGCTCAGAGGGTTGTGATCAGTGGCACAGAGTCTAGTTGGAGGCCTGTAGCTAGCGGTGTCCCCCAGGGGTCAATACTGGCTCCAGTCTTGTTCAACTTCTTCATCAATGACCTGGATGAAGGGACAGAGTGCACCCTCAGCAAGTTTGCTGACGATACAAAACTGGGAGGAGTGGCTGATACACCAGAGGGCTGTGCTGCCATTCAGAGAGACCTGGACAGGCTGGAGAGGTGGGCGGAGAGGAACCTCCTGAAGTTCAACAAAGGCAAGTGCAGGGTCCTGCACCTGGGGAGGAATAACCCCATGCACCAGTACAGGTTGGGGGTTGACCTGCTGGAAAGCAGCTCTGCCGAGAAGGACCTGGGAGTGCTGGTGGACACCAAGTTAAGCATGAGGCAGCAATGTGCCCTTGTGGCCAAGAAGGCCAATGGTATCCTGGGGTGCATCAGGAAGAGTGTTGCCAGCAGGTCGAGGGAGGTGATTCTCCCCCTCTACTCAGCCCTGCTGAGGCCACATCTGGAGTACTGCGTCCAGTTCTGGGCTCCCCAGTATGAGAGAGAGAGACATGGCACTACTGGAGCGAGTCCAGCAAAGGGCTACAAAGATGATTAGGGGACTGGGGCATCTCCCCTGTGAGGAAAGCCTGAGAGAGCTGGGCCTGTTTAGCCTGGAGAAGAGAAGGCTGAGAGGGGATCTTATCAACGTGTACAAGTATCTGAAGGGAGGGTGTCAAGAGGATGGGATCAGACTCTTTTGAGTGGTGCCCAGYGACAGGACRCRAGGCAACGGGCACAAACTGAAACACAGRMARTTCCATCTGAACATGAGGAAAAACTTTTTCACTGTGAGGGTGACAGAGCACTGGAACAGGTTGCTCAGAGAGGTTGTGGAGTCTCCTTCTCTGGAGATATTCAAAAGCCGCCTGGATGCAATCCTGTGCAAGGTGCTCTAGGTGACCCTGCTTGAGCAGGGGGGTTGGACTAGATGATCTCCAGAGGTCCCTTCCAACCTCAATGATTCTGTGATTTTCTCATAATATAATTCACTGTTAATGTGAGATATATAGAGATTGCTTTCTATTTTTATGAAACTTTATATGTTTCTCTTTATGTATATATCTTATACCCATTCCCTCTTCAAATTTGCCTGCTCTGTCATAAATTTTGTACAAAGATCTTTATTGTTAATCTGCAGTAATCTGTGCAAGATTTAACAGTAACAAGATGACTGCAACATAAAATTGATGAATAGTAATGCTTCTTATATTGATTGTTATTTTGAGCCATATTTTTGCTTGTTTTATCTGGCAGCATTTTTTTTAAACTATATTTGGTATAATTCCAGGTGCACAGGGTTTATCTCTTTTTGTCAATTACTGTCCTTGTAATATTACCACTCATCTCACTTATCGCAGCAGTTCTGTTCCTTTAAATGGCTTTTTAGGTATTTCAGAAAATTGGATAGCAATTATGATATTTGACTTCATCTCCTTACTAATGGAAATGATTTATTTGGGCATGTTAAATCATGTCATAGTTATTTTCCTCTAAAGACATCTGAAACTGTAATTCTTGCAATTTTGTGTTAGTTAAATTATCCATTACCAAATAACCAAATATTGGACAATTTGCAACTTTTTTTTTTTGGTAAAGGAGGAAAAATGAATAGTATTAATAAGAAAGAGAAGTCAGTTACTTTAAGGAGACAGTAGCTGTGTTCTTCAGACTAGCTTAATGTTTATTAGAGTTGACAGATTTATTTTACTGCTGTGATGAATGTGTTTTTAGAACTTACTGTTTCATAAATGTTCTGCCTAAAGAGTCAATGTAAAGAACTTAATGTGGAAATGTCCTTATGATTTATTTAAAAACAGAAGATGGATATTCTATCCACTATCTCGTGCTAAGCCAGTAATTCTCCTTTAGGTAATAATGGTTCTACTTTACTAATCCTGCGGTATTGGTCAGATACTATGATTATCTGTAATCTCTATAATTTGTGAAAAGCATCAGATAGTGTCTAGACATGCTGATCATCAAAAACAATCTAATTTCTCAAACTGCATAATGCTTACCAGGATCAAGTTGCCCCATGTGTATGTTTAATCTAAAACTGTATTTCTGTTGTTATTTTTTGGCGGGGGGGTGTTTGTTTGTTTGTTTGTTTTAATATCATGTTCATAGGTTTACTTATGAACATAGTTAGCATGGTTAGGCTTCTTCACTCAGCAGTGTTTTGCCACCAGATATTTTGCTTTAAGAAAGAAAATTCTGTACACAACAGTGTTTTTGTGGCATGTGTGAATGTGTGTGTATACATGTTGTAACAGATTGTGCCCAGATTTCAGACTCAGGTATTCATGGTTCAGCATAAAGTTTTTTGCTTTGTGGTGGATTTAATGTCTTTATTGGCTCTGTTGTTTAGCTTTCTTTATGAATGTTCAATATCCAGATGAATGTAGATGTGAACCAATGGTGACATACCATTGTAACTCCTGAACTGCTCCCAATCAAAGTGAGTTGGCCAGAGTGGATAGCTGGTTTTGGTTCGGTTTTGATCTCTCCAGACTGGATCTGCTTTGCACACACCTTCACAGGTGATGCTCAGATTAATGGCAGCATAGATATAAATATAGCTTTTTGTTTTGCTTTTCAGTAAATGTTAATGATCTCCAGTGCCATTTCTGGGGATGCCTTTGCCTAGTTGGCTTCCAAACAGGGTGGCACACATGCCCACTTATAATTTCTGTTAAGACACAAATCGCATGATGGGGCACTGTCGGATCCTTTTCCATTTACTTTATTGGGCCAAGTTTGTCAGTGCTAATCCAGAAGCATAAACTTCAATAGAAAACAACTTTTCTCTTTGGGAAATGAGCTCAAATGTATAGCTATAAGAATCACTTTTGAAGGGTGAAACTCACCCTTGTCAGATAGGCCACTTAGGTTAGACTGGCGAAAATATTTTGAGTGGAACTCCAGTATCAATTAACTTCAAATTGAACTACTGCTCAGGAGCAAATTTTTGTTATATTGCACATTTTAAAGAGGGAGGTTGAAATGCTTTATGTACTTCCATCTTTGCTGAATGTGTTTATCTAAGTATAGCTTCCTGCTTGCCTTCTTTTCATAGATAAAAGGTTTGTATTTTAATACATCTCATTCCATTTTGTTCTGTTGCCTAATTCATCTAGTGAATATCAATAAATATTGCTTGTTTACAAAAGTATGAGGAAATGACTGATTTGTTAATAGGAAGTGCCAAGAAACTCCAGTGATTTTAGGTGAATGTTCAGCATAAGTTGCTAAATTTCGAACTCTATTCTCTTAAAACAGCAGCTGTTTAACGAAGAAAATGCAGAGAACATGATTTTTCCTTTTGATGATTAATTCATTGTAATCCTACATTGCATTTAAGTTTCAAAGCTTTCTAGGATCAGTGATTAGTAATGAAATATTGGAAATTCTGAAATAAATAATATGGCAATTAATAGTTGTTTATTAAAGGAAACCTTAATCTTTGACAGCTTTCAGAAGCTTTTTGGATAAATGGTGTTCTTTCAGATAATTTAAAACATTTCATGTAAGCCTAATTTTTTGCAGAGGATAGTCCGTCTGTGAGCTGTGATTCTCTCCTTGAGAGGTTTTCATTGCTGCAAGTTGGAGTAATATGTTCCTGATTAAAACTTTGAGACATGCGTACATGTGCTAATTTGTTAACCATTTCTGTTGACAAATTAGTTTTGTAGAATGGTATAGATCTGTTATGTGGAAAAGCAGACCCATGCACTGGTTCTTTTCTGCTGGTTGTGGTTGTACAAAGAATATTGATCTAAAATGCTTGTAAAAACAGTATCATCTTTCTATTTAAAGCTGCAAGTTGTACAAGAGATGAGATGGGAGAAATCATAAATCAGTTCATTTTGCTTTGCAGAACACCTGGTGTGTAGATTCATAAAATCTTGTACATCTGTCTGAAATTCTAGCAGAATGAAAGCTGGGCATAAATTAAAACAGTTTGTCATAACTAATGACAAGAGGTAATTTGGCTGTCAAATACAGCACAACACAATAATTCAAGCAAGCAAATACTAATATGGCTAGAAAGAAATGCATTACCTTTCAAGTCTCAGTTTGAAGTTAACTTGAAAAGATTTAGACAAGAAGAAACAACATTTGGGATGCTTGGAGTACCATACGACAGAAAAATGGAAACAGTGCTTCCTAAAAGTACTTCTTGAAATTCTGATGTCCCTTAATCAGGCCATATGACACACAATATCATTCTGGATAAAGTTTCAGTGGAAGACAAGGACCCATCTTCCATTTTCTGTATTAGACTCCATAGCAATTATTAAAAACAAAAACAAAAAAAAAAACAACCCCCCCCCCCAATCTATGTGGCTAAGAGTAACTATGCATTCTTCCGTGACTTCAGGCACTAGAGCCCTGTTCTCACATTTATCTGAGAAAATGACTTAAAATATAGTTTGATTTGAAACCAAACAAAGCTTCTACTTTGGAATCTTCTTGCAAGAAGTAAAAAAGAACAGGAATTAATAGCAGCTTCCAAAAGAGCTAGGACCTTAGGAAAGCTCACAAAGAGATTTCTGAAATGAAGTTGTGCTTAGAAAAATCATAAGAATAAATTAGCTTCAGAACAAAATCTTTGAACAAATCTAAAACACAGGAATACTTTTCAAATAAGATGATCTTAACATGCTTCATATGTATGTATGTGTGTGTGTATATATAAAAAATATGTATTAAAATAGGTATGAAAAAATGAAAAAATCGATTTTAACCTTGAAAAAAATACCATTGCACAGTGATTCTGGATTCCCAGAAAAGACCTCCAAAATAAAATTTTGAATTCCTGTTGATTTTCAGTTTTGCCAACTCATGTGATAGAAGCAGATTATTATTATTAAAGGTCTGTACAATTATACCATAATTTTACTTCTTACCTATTTTAAAAATATATGTATAAAATATGTGTGTGTGTGTATATACGTATATGAATATATTTTAACTGAAACTTTATTGTCTAAAACAAAAACTTTTAATTGCACACTGATCTAAAATCAACTGCCAATGTGTCATAAGTGAGCTATTCACAACAGAGAATGATACCAGCACATTGGTGATTATTCATTTTTAGTTCAGGTATCTTTCAGTCAGTGAATACATGCTCTGTCACTTTTGCAAAGGAACAGCTTTCTTTTTTTCTTACTCATAACATTTCATAATTGTCATAAATAAGCTCCTTGGTACACTATTCTTTCTTCTCCTTTCTCTTTTATTTTGTCTAACTTAATGACCTTTGCAGCATACATGACTTGTTTTATGGCATATTAATTAAAATACAGCTAAAGATGTTTCCTTTTTTTAGAGGGAATTACACATGGAAGGATTTGTATGTGTGCGACAATAGAGATAGAACTGGGCAGGTAAGCAAGTAATGTGGTTTCTTTGTACTCTAAGGGGCATTTTTTTTTCCTCATTTTGGCAAGGATTGTACAGGTCTGGATCCGTCGCAACATCTGGTCATTTAATCTCAGTCCCCTGACTGCCCTGTGCAGTGCATGTTGTTGGAACTCGCACCTTGAATAACTAAGTGAAATCTGCTGCCCTTTGTGTAGCGCTCAACGGTAGCTTGTTGCTTTCAGTAGTAACTGAGTTTGGATGTATAGTTATACATATATCTTCAATATTCGGTGATACCTCCTTTTTTTGTTTGTTTTGTTCCTGCAGATATCAAAATAGCCTTTTAGAAATGGATTGAGTTAGAACATGTAGATTTTTGTTTTGCTGGAATAATGCAACTGATTGAATGGGAGACTTTTGCTCTGTTTTTTCCAAATCTTTGTAAGCTGTATGTGCTTTTGGTGCCTTTCAATTCTTTTCCATTGCAAGGCTTTGTCACCAGTAGTGAAAGAATAATATAATGATCTAAAGGAACAGATAATACAGTGAATGAAGTTGCAGCATGAAATTTTTACCAATAAATATAAAACCATGTTCTTGCAAATAATAACTTTTCCACTCTTTGAAGAATCTGCATCATCATGAAAGGAATAGAAATGAAAATTCCTGCTCAAAGAAAGGAAAAACTCAAATAAGAATATGCTGTGCTTTACCATTACATAGAGTAAGGTTTTCTAGGGGCCAAGTAAACAGAATGTGCTGATATGCTTGACCTAGAAGTTTGAAGAGCAATATTAAATTCATTCCTTTTCGAGGATAAAGTCCCACTTTTAGATGTATACATGCCAGATTCCCTTGAAAACATGTAGTATTTCCATGGATCTCATGCGATGGTATCACAGAAACTTGATTATTAGGAGAGGGATGGCTCTTTCTCTCTAACTTAAATGCATGAGACATAAAGCAGGGGTAGAAGTTACTTTCTAACCAATTTTGTCAGTTTTTCAGCTTGTAGAAGTATTTCAGTGGCGATTTCCAATATGATAACAGTAAAACTTTACTTCAATTTAATTTTCTTTTGACAGTAGATACTTAGAAATTGAAACATTATAATTAGAAGATTTTATAAACATCTTTAAGTTTTAAACTTTTTTTTAACTCTATTGGGTTTTTTTGTTTTGTTTTTTTTCAGACTTATCCATATTAAATCAGACTACATAACCTTTCTCAGGAACAATGTTACCCATCAAAAAATGGATATAAGGTTAAGTTACACTACTTCAGATTCTCCTATCCTAGTTATAATGTAGAGGATGAAGAGACTAGATGAAAAAAATTTGTTTACGGTAGGTGGAATATGGTCATGTACAGAGGGCTCAGGGCAAACTTAGCTGCTTCATTTTTTTGGTCTATTTGAAATTTAAGAGCCTATATTATAAAATGAGATGCTTCTTATATAAACAGGAAGATCAGTCTAGGCTCTCTCAGGGAGAAGTATTATGAATGATGGTGATAACTCTGTGCTTTTTGTCTGCTACATTGACTTACGCACTATAAATGCACTTGTCTGTATGATTTCAGTCAAGATATATGAAGAGAAGACTAGTGTAACGTAGTATGCATGGATTTTAATTATTTTAGCAGCCACAACATCACTACATTTTAGGATTGAATTATTTAAGGACTGCAAAGCCAGACATATTGCTCTAAAACAAAGCAATAACCCTATCCCTGGAGTTAATAAATATCCATTTTGGAAGTCTTTATATCTTTTAAGTGACTTAATTGCCTTTTAGGCCTTATAATTCCAAAAGAGGTTGATAACATGCTCTCCTCCAGTGCTTCCAATAAATAAAACAAAGAAAAATTCTTATCTATTCATAGAGTCTTAAAGAGATGCCAGTTACTTTTCCAGCCCAGCTGTACATTTTATAGGTGTACGTGTGAACAGCACAATATTACTATTTTGATAATGGAGGGGCATTGTATTCTCAAGAAAAAACAGTACTTTACGTCTGACACTTGTCTCTGGCATATGTACATTTGCAATACTTACTGTTAGTATTTTACTATATTTCCCCAAGCCAGCTCAGTGAGAAACCTGAAGATGTTGGCAGCTGAACGTGTGCTTGGTGTGCAGATGTGGAAGAGGTCCAAGTTGGCTGAAGACTTTGTGACTGGGCTATAGGGATAGAGGCTTGAGATAAGAGGAAGTCTGTACTATTTTGGCAAAGCCCAAAGCAAGCTTTATGAGTACTAAGAAGGCTTGAGGAGGAATCATGTTTCATCAGACACTCGACCTACCGAGTAGCTGTACAATGCTTCACTGCTCCAGCAGCAGTTTTCAGTGATGAGTATGTGAGGTGAAGCCCTTCTAGAGAATTTAAAACCAGACTATGGTAATCATTGCACTTCCACTAGCCCAAATCTGTGTGCAGAAATGGGAATGACTGCCTCTGAACATGTAATACTCGTGTTGGAAGCCAAAGGTAATTCACATCTTGGTCTTTTTATCAGTCCAAACCATTTGTTTTTCTCTTTTTTCTTTTTGTTTATAAGGTTTTCATAAAAGGCTTGACATGTATATTAGCTAATTCACATAAGTCCCTGAGATATGTATTTCCCCAGCTTGATTTGTATTTCTTCAGACTGCAAACTGTTCTTTTCCCTGACTTAGGAACTATTTTTCATGATCCCTCATGAGTTATAAATCAAAAAACCCCAGGAATTCAGGCACATATTGATGCTATATTGATTACTCGTTTGGAGGGTTATAGTTGCATAAGAGTGCACAATAGGTTGTTGTTCACTGCATAGGTTCTTGCTTCTAACCATGTATTTATGCTGTGCATCAAAAAAAATTCAACCAAATAGAATCAAAACTTAAAGAAGATATGCTGCTATTGATTATTCAGTGAGATTTTTGCTTGCCTGCTTCTTGTCTGTATTTATATAGTTCTAACCTTTAAAATGATCTATTTTGACTGATTTTTTAAAAACATCGGTCTACCTGCTCATTAACTCTGATTCTAAAACTCCCGCATCATTTTAATAATTTGTTCAGGTAATACGGGTTTCCTGATTTAACTGTTGTGTAAAAGCAGTGGCTATTAATTATTAGTAGTTAACTGTTGTACAAAGGACAGCAATTTTCACAACATCAGCAAAGTGATGATGTTATAGAGTAATCCTTCTGCATGTTCCAAATTCCTCTTAGTTAATTACAATCCGCAGTTGAGGAAATTAGGTTAGTTTGTTAGGGAGTTTGATATCTATACTATATGTAGTAGTATGTATAGTCTCGATGCATCCATAAAAGCCAGTGGTGCTGAGGAAAAATGCGTCAATGCAGTAGGAATTTTCTTACATGTTAGTGGCTCCATTTCCAGACTTGAATCTAAACTAAAGATAATACTTTTAATCCTAAACATAAAATCAAGAAATTATTTGTGGAGAAGATTCATTATCAGAAATATCTCAGTAGATATGATCTAGAGAAATACTTTCAATATTCAGAATGGGTTTTTTGCAAACTCCGACTATACACATGGCTTATTATTACAAGTAAGAGAGGAACTGGCATTTTTGAACACCTCCTATCAGTAGGCTTGATTTATTAATAAAAGAGTAGTAGATAAAGTAACAAAAAAGTTTTACAGCTGTGTTCTGCTGTATAATCACATAAAAATGTCTGTCAGCATTAAAAAAAAAAATCAAATTCTCATTTTATACAGAAGAGAGTTGTTTCTTTCAAAACAAGCTACTTCTCCCAGCAAGTAATTTGGTGAACATATAATTAAGGACCTTTTTTTCTCCTAAATCAGTTGTGAATGGCTGTATTTTAGACTAATAATGTGACAGTTTTTTTCTGCTGTAGAATGTAATTCACCCATACAATGTTAAGAATTTTAGATAAAGAATGCCTTCAGAATTTGTATTTTTTCAACACTACAAGTTTACCAGGAAAGAAATGCATTTGGTTGTTCTCTTTAGTAAATTGTCTCTGATTATCATGAAATTTTTACTGAGCAGGTAATGCTTTCTGGATTTGTCATTTGAGTAAAATCTGTTTTTCTCTGCTCATACCAATAAACTTGGAAAAATTGACAGTAAGTGAAGGATAACCACACTCTCCATGTAAGGCTACATAATTCTTCTACGGGAAATCAATCAAATTGGGAATTGATCAAACTGGAGATTCTTTTCTGGTCCCTCCATCATCTTGTCTCTGACACCTTTATAAAGCTTATTATTCTAGTTGCAATGGAGGTGAAAGTGTTTATGATTGACTTATTATTGGAAAGCTTAAACTAGCTAAATTAGCTCTGAACAATAATATTTTTATTAATGTGACAGACTTTAGCTAAAATAAATTGGGGAGTCCTTTGCTTATCAGTTAGACAAGTGCAATAGGGTAGTAAAGCCAAACTATTGGAGAAACAATCTATTCCTTTTTTATGTTGTATTTTTGTTGTATTTTTGCTGATTTTTGCTAACACCAGAGGCTTCATGAGTTTCCTAGACTGTGTTCATTAAGAGTTGTTTCCTCTTTTTGACTGTCACAGCCATCTTTCGTCTAGTTTCTAGGGTATGCAAAGGTGCTTTCTGCTGATGCTCTTGCTGCTTCCCCAAAATACGCAGAGAATTAACTTACTCTTGCCAGTTTTAACAGTGAATATTTGACTTCCTTTCCAAGATTTAGTGACATGGTCAACAGGACTTCTCCCAGTTCTTTGTTTACTGCAAAACATGTTGCTTCTTGATCCTCAGTTCTGTCCCTTCTTTTTTAGTTTTTTTCTTCTTTTCCTTCCATAAATTCTGCCTTCGCTTAATTGCACTGACTGGATCATACCAATCTTCCTCACTACTCATTAAGGAGGCCTTTTTCCCTTGTCTCTGGTTATTTCATCAGTTATAAATTCCAGACTAAATCACTTGTAAGACTAGAAATGACTTCTGGAAGCCATCTGCTCAGCTGGTCTTTCTTTCTATAGCTGTCTTCCACTATCATCATCCAAATCTCATCTTTGTTTTCCAGTCTTTCTCTTCTTCCAGATTGTTAAGGATTTTGGCTCTTTTTGCTGCACCTAATCTCTGTTGATTATCCCATTCACACAAACTGCACTCACTAATGACTGATCCCAAGTACACAATGTCTAACCAGTGTTGCATGTTTGTAAATTTTCCTTTTTGCTGATCCTAGCTTTTTGCTGGGACATGCAGCTGAATACTATCTATTCATAAAGCTGGCCCAATACAGTTCCAGAGAAGAGCGGTTATGGATATTTTTTTGTTTTTCCTTCTTCCAACAGTGTTTACAAGTATCTTACAAGATAAAATGGCATAAGCACTGCATCATCCTTGAGTGTCTTCCTGTTGTAAAAAAGGTGGTTTCTTTTGTTTAATTCCAAGTAGTCTTCTCTTCATCAGGCTGTATTGATCCATTTTGTTTTCACAGCAGGAAGAACACGTTATATGTAGGCTGAGGCTCATTTAATCTTTACTTCTCATTTAAGTAAAGTTAGGAAGAATCTGCACCTGCATTAGATTGTCAAAGGATTTATCCTAGTTCCCTCAAGTGATGAACTGATAATGGTTAAATGCAATAAAGATGAGATATAAATGACTACCTGAATCTCTCTAGATATCAGACTGTGCTTGAAAAATGTAGAGATTTTAACCACCAGAAGTGTTTTGACTACAGTTCTGTTTTTTGACCTCTGTTTGCTGCATCCTTTTGATTGATTTAAAAAAAAAAAAAGTTAGCTCAGTACTGCCAACATAGCCAGTTAATGTGGCTGGCAGAAATGTGACATTTAATCATTACATATTAAAATTCTTCATTATTATCAAGTTTTTGGAACTGCTGTTCAATAAGGAAACAACTTGTATGGTTGAGCTTTCATCCTCAGTGCTTTGATTCCCGTTGCATGCTAAATCTGAACAGATTGGCTGTTAGGAAGAAATGTATTTCTGCATGCAATTTCTGGAAGGAAAAAAAGCAGACAGAAATGGAATGGAAAAACTGAAAATGTGGAGACAGTTACAGGATATATGCTGGTTTCTACAATGATTTTCATCAATTTTATAAAAAATATTCTCAGGGAATTTTATGTTTCAGGTTGCTTATGAGTGTTATCTGAACACAGTGTTAACTAAAATGTTGATGCTCAGACCAGAACACGGAGCCATGGTGGTAGATGCTATGAGATATGAGATTACAATGTATTTTATTATTACTATTATTATTATTTAATTCTGGCACCATTATCTGTCTTTCTCTGTTAAGATAAATTCTGCTATTTTCTGACTGTACTCTATCAGACCTGTGAAGCATCACATGTATTTTTAGAGGTGTGAATAGGAGACACTTTTGATCCATGCTTATGTTCTTGTAAGACCAAGACTTTTGTATGTGTATTGATATTGTTATAATTACTTTACATTTAGCAATAAATTATACCATAGAAGTGTGCTGCAACTGTCATCTCCTTCTGAAGGCACAGTGAATCTAATTCATGTTGAATATGAGGTCATCTAATTCACACTGTGATTAAATTGGTAAATTAAAGACTCCGTGTTACTGTGGGACATGGCATTGATGTCTTTTACTTACTTATGTCAGAGAAGTTGTTCAACAAGTACAAGCCAAACCCAAACCATAATCACTGTCTATTTTAAGACAGTCTTCTTCATCCTGCTGAATATTTGAAAGTATGGAAAATTGGTGTGGGATATTATGTAAGTGATGTGACTAAAATTCTGAGCTGGGATGCAGAAAGGTGGCCGTATGTTAAATCAGCATAAGCAGAAATTTCAGCACCTTCAGAAAGGTGACTGCCTTCCTGTCTCTTAATAGGATATTTTCATGAAAGAAATGCATTTTCATGTTGCAGGCTCTCTAGTCTCAGAACCACATGGAAATATACTGCTTCTGATAATGACAGTTGCAATCAATAGAGTAAAATGCTTGCTTTCTTCTGGAGTGAGACCTATTCCACAGGATAATGTTCCTGGAATCTTCCCATGTGTCAAGTCAAACATGAAGTGGGCAAATGTGTGGAAGATTCTAATATTTGGGATTTTAAGATGTTTTCTTTTTTCTGCCACACTTTGCTTCCACTGCCCCCCGCTCCCTTTCACTCTTATGGTCTAGCTGTTTCTTGTGGTGGTAATGCCAAGGTTAACCCTCTCCCATTCATGTTGTCTTCTCAGCCACTGCTCAGTTATGCCTGTTCTCACTTTCTTCTTCAGTTCTGGCAACACAACAGTTTTTGGACTCCACTGTAAACTGAATCGATGAACTTAATTAGCTAAAAATGCCTCTCCAAAAAAGCAGCTATTTTTAGCTCAGAACACTTCAGTGGTATAGTTGATTGAATATGAGTAGATGAGGGAAAGAAAAAGGGCAGAAGTTCCATGAACTGCGATTGGCATAAAATCAAATGTAGGGTAAAGTTTTGGCCTCATTCCCTTCTGCTTATCTTTTCATACTATTTCTTCAGTAGTCTTCTGAAATAAATCTAAACTCATGGATGTATAAATCATGCTTTAAAGTGTGTAGAGCATGGGATAAACTTACATGACATGGTATATTCTGTGTGAGCCATACCTCGTCTCATAAGGATGGTTCTACTGAATTAATCAAAAGTGCCGTTTCAGTAACCTCTTTCTAAGAATGACAGAGAAGAGATGCCTGGAGAGGAGTGTAAGGACAAGGAAAATATGTTGAATGTTATCTTAGTTCTTTCTCAATCAGCAATTATTTTTTTCTTAAGTATTTCTTCAGGGCTTTTTCATTTAAAATTCCTCAATGGAGGAATATTGTCTTCCATGACTTTAGTCTACTGAAATGCATTCAGATTTTAGCATCTGCAGCAGCTTTTCAGAAGGAGTTCCACAGGGCTGCTAACCATTGCCCTTTAATTTCTTCTGGACATGGTTCCTACTAGTTTCATTGGCGATGTCTATTTCTTGTGTCGCTTGACAACGTGAATAACCAGTCCTATCCTCTGCATGCCACTCATGATTGTATGGACCTCTGTGATATCCTTCCCTGACTATCTTAAATAATTAGTTAGTTGCTAATCCAACCAATCTTCGTGAATCTCTACTGAGTGTTTCAGAACCTGTTTCCCTTCTGTGTTAGTTTGATATGGCAGAGTTGGCTCAACTTTTTATAGACATTAAATAGGCTATTGTAGGCCTATTTACATCCATTTCAAATACTTTCAGCTTCAAGCCATTCTAGGCTGTTTTAACCTGAATTTTCTCTGCTTTCCTACAGTCCACGCTTATCTTTGGTCACTATCTGGTTCTCAACCTCACTGCTATGCTCAAGTAGTAAAATCAAACAATAAAGAACAAAAGTGTCTGTAAAGTTTCAATTTGTTAGTAAGTGATTGACATCAAATGATAACTTTATTGTCTGAAAGACCATAAGAAATTTTATATTTCTGCCTGCTGGGAAGAGTTCCCTAAAAAATCTGTTAGTTTTCTTCTTGCTTCTGTTGCCCTCCTTTCTTTCCATATCAATTCATTTGATAACAGAGATCCACAGCTGACAAGTATCACCCACTTTATAACAGTGCATGAACAAGATTTATCAGGTACTTGTGGATCACAGAATCACAGAATTGCTGAGGTTGGAAGAGACCTCTGGAGAACATCTAGTCCCAACCCCCCTGCTCAAGCAGGGTCACCTAGAGCACATTGCACAGGATCACGTCCAGGCAGGTTTTGAATATCTCCAGAGAAGGAGACTCCACAACCTCTCTGGGCAACCTCTTCCGGGGCTCTGTCACCCTCACAGTGAAAAAGTTTCTCCTCATGTTCAGATGGAATTGTCTGTGTTTCAGTTTGTGCCCGTTGCCTCGCGTCCTGTTGCTTGCCACCACTGAAAAGAGTCTGATCCCATCCTCTTGACGCCCTCCCTTCAGATACTTGTACACATTAAGATCTCCTCTCAGCCTTCTCTTCTCTAGGCTAAACAGGCCCAGCTCTCTCAGTCTTTCCTCATAAGAGAGATGCTCCAGTCCCCTAATAATCTTTATAGCCCTTTGCTGGACTTGCTCCAGTAGTGCCACATCCCTCTTGTACTGGGGAACCGAGAACTGGACACAGGACTCCAGATGTGGCCTCACCAGGGCTGAGTAGAGGGGGAGAATCACCTCCCTCGACCTGCTGGCAACACTCTTCCTGATGCACCCCAGGATACCATTGGCCTTCTTGGTCACAAGGGCACATTGCTGCCTCATGCTTAACTTGGTGTCCACCAGCACTCCCAGGTCCTTCTCCGCAGAGCTGCACTCTGTCCCTTCATCCAGGTCATTGATGAAGAAGTTGAACAAGACTGGAGCCAGTATTGACCCCTGGGGGACACCGCTAGCTACAGGCCTCCAACTAGACTCTGTGCCACTGATCACAACCCTCTGAGCTCTGCCATTCAGCCAGTTCTCAATCCACCTCACTGTCCACTCATCTAAACCACGCTTCCTGAGCTTGTCTATGAGGATGTTATGGGAGACAGTGTCAAAAGCCTTGCTGAAGTCAAGGGAGACAACATCCACTGCTCTCCCCTCATCTACCCAGGCAGTCATTCCATCACAGAAGGCTATCAGATTGGTTAAGCATGATTTCCCCTTGGTGAAGCCATGCTGACTACTCCTGATCACCTTCTTGCCCTCCACATGCTTGGAGATGGTCTCCAGGATGAGCTGCTCCATCACCTTTGCAGGGATGCAGGTGAGGCTGACTGGCCTGTAGTTCCCTGGGTCCTCCTTCTTGCCCTTTTTGAAGACTGGGGTGACATTGGCTTTCTTCCAGTCTTCAGGCACCTCTCCTGTTCTCCATGACCTTTCAAAGATGATGGAGAGTGGCTTAGCAATGACATCCGCCAGCTCCCTCAGCACTCGTGGGTGCATCCCATCAGGGCCCATGGATTTGTGGGTGTCAGGTTTGCTTAAATGATCTCTAACCTGATCCTCCTCCACCAAGGGAAAATCTTCCTCTCTCCAGACTTTCTCTCTTGCCTCCAGGGTCTGGGGTTCCTGAGGGCTGGCCTGAGCAGTAAAGACTGAAGCAAAGAAGGCATTCAGTAACTCTGCCTTCTCTGCATCCTTCGTCACCAGGGCACCCACCCCATTCAGCAGCAGGCCCACATTTTCCCTAGTCTTCCTCTTGCTGCTGATGTATTTGAAGAAGCCCTTCTTGCTGTCCTTGACATGCCTTGCCAGATTTAATTCCAAACGGGCCTTAGCCTTCCTCGTCGCCTCCCTGCATACTCTGACAACGTTCCTATATTCCTCCCAAGTGACCTGTCCCCCTTTCCACTTTCTGTATACTTCCTTCTTCTGGTTGAGTTTTGCCAGGAGCTCCTTGCTCATCCATGCAGGTCTCCTGCCTCCTTTGCTTGACTTCAATCAGTGACTTTGATCAGTAATATCTGTAGAGGTTTTGCTACGTCGTTACAATTTCTCAGACTACAGGCAGCCAGAAACAGAAGCTTTCCCTTTTGTTCATGTTGGCTAACTTGGTGAAAAAAAATGTTTTTCCAGACATGAAAACTATAAAAGTGAAAACTCCATTACTCTAAATCTTTATCCTTTTACTTCATCAGGAAGGAATCTGCATTGCAGTCTTTACAATAGAATTGGGACATTAATATTCAATTTAAAACTCTGCTGGAACAGCACATTACAGGAAGGATGTGCCCTTAATGTGGGCATTAATTGTTTCATTGTGCTAAGTGAACTTTGTGCTTCTCCTACATTAAAGCTATATTTACACTAAAGCTTACCAGACAAGGCTCGCATTCTTCATATCATAGCACTTCCTCAGTGTGGCTCTTTCTTACCCTTTAAAATCTCGACCACGTATTCTTAACTTTGAAGTAACAGCGATGTATGTTTTAGGCAAGGACAGACACATTTGTGGTTTTAGCATAGGGCTACAAAAATGATTAGGGGCCTGGAGCATCTCTCTTATGAGGAAAGGCTGAGAGAGCTGGGCCTGTTTAGCCTGGAGAAGAGAAGGCTGAGAGGAGRTCTTATCAAYGTGTAYAAGTATCTGAAGGGAGGGTGTCAAGAGGATGGGATCAGACTCTTTTCAGTGGTGCCCAGCGACAGGACGCGAGGCAACGGGCACAAACTGAAACACAGACACTTCCATCTGAACATGAGGAGAAACTTTTTCACTGTGAGGGTGACAGAGCACTGGAACAGGTTGCCCCGAGAGGTTGTGGAGTCTCCTTCTCTGGAGATATTCAAAAGCCGCCTGGATGCGATCCTGTGCAAAGTGCTCTAGGTGACCCTGCTTGAGTGGGGGGGGGTTGGACTTAGACGATCTCCAGAGGTCTCTTCCAACCTCAACCATTCTGTCATTCTGTGATTGTCAGGTGTTCTCTTGATGGAATACCCTGAACAAAGATATTCTTTGTCTCACTTTCTCAGTGCACTTAAAGATGCAGCTGAGCAGAAGACAAAGTGTGGGGGGGTCACACTGCTTGTGGGAAGTTGTTAATTTGTGAATGTAGTAGTAGGAATATCTGAGATAAAGTCCACAGCTAGAGCTAAGGAGCTAGTGCAGATACCAGAGCTGTATTCTTCTACATCTTTCACCACTGTGCAAGTTAATCTGTTCATCTTTTCAGGTATCTATTTTTTTCTAAAGAAACTAGGCTATACTGAATCTAGTGCTGCTGCTGCTAGACTGCTTCTGCTATCCCCACCTAGCTTAATCAAGGTTATCTTTATAATACAGTGCATCTGCAGTGTAGCTCGATATAACTGCAACCATAAAACATTCAGGAAGCTTTTGGTCTTAAAAGTTATTTTAAAAAATAATATATAAGTATAGATGATAAAACTAAAAAGTGAAGTAATAAATAATCTTTTGAAATGGAAGCATCCTTAAAAATGCACTGAAAGTACACTAGAATTGTTCTGATTATTGAAAATGTAATTTAGGGAGCAGACTAGAAAACATTACAGCCTGAGAAGTATCTGAATCCAGCTTCATGAAGAATTCAGTACAGCATGTACTGAAACATTTCAAATTATAGAATAGTGGGAAAAATATGATTCTGTCCATTAGATGATTATTTATCCATGTTAACATGCTGTGAACTTCATTGTGCTGTAAACATTACAATTAAATATGTTAAATACAGAACAACCATAGATGTTCCCACCAAGTAATAATGGTAATAGTACCAGCTCACTTATATCCATTTTTCTGAAGTGATAATTTTATTAGAGAACAATGTTCAAGATGGAAACATTTATTGTCCTTTTATAGACAAATGTTCCAATAACTGTTTAGTGAGTTCTGGCATCATAGGGAGAAAATTGTGTACCTCAGCTGCTGTCCTGCCTGTGGCTGTAATGAAGTCTCTGTAGTAATCTAATTGTATCAGCTTAGCAAAAAAGTAGAATTCTAATTGACAACATAAAGCCAAACAAATTGTCAGTAAAGACATGCTGACTTAAGCCTTGTTGACAATAATGTCAACCTATTTTTTGTGGCCAAGAAGAAAAAAGTTTCTTCTGAATTATTATACTCCAAAATGCATAAGTCGTGTAATCAACTGACTGACTTTATGTACAACTTTATGCTGATGTTCTGTATATTTGCATACTTATGCCTTTAGGTTTTCAGGGGAGCAAAGGGACTTCCAGGCCTGTTGCTTAAGGAGCATGACTTTGCACAGCTGCATCTCCATTTCTGAAAGTGGCCAGGGCAAAAATCCATGGCTGAACCAAGAAGGCATCTAAGTATCTTAAATTTGAGTCTTGAAATCCCTAAAATTTAGCATCTTGTCCTAGCAGAATTAATCCAGTCTCCTTATATAGTCATTCTGGAAATTAAGGTTTTCCAGTTGGAGACTGAAGAGTGAATGAGTGAAGCCTCTCAGATGCATCTTTCAAAATAATACAGTACCAACAGGGTGCAGCCTAGACATAGCCAATATAAAATATGGAGCATAAATATTTTTTAAAATAAAAGTTTCAGTGGTCTCTAAAGCTTTTCTGAGGGCTGTACCTAATGTAAGTGCTTTCTACTTAGTAACCACTACCTGAAGAGTTCATTTTAAGAGTAAGCACTTTTGTTAAGATGCGGTCTGTGTCATCTGTAAGCTTAATTAAGGTCACATATTGTGTAGAGTAGAAACAAAATGACTGACTTGCTGGAATGTCATATAAAAAAGAGAGGTGTCCACAGCATGAGCTGCTGGTCAGAGGGCATGTTGCTGTCAGGGTGAGTGAGAAAAGCCAGCTGGTTCTGGTAATTTACCTATCAAATGTCCTGAAAGAGTTGTTCTGAGATGCCATGGCTAGTTAACAGCAGACTCTCTTTGACTTGTTTTTTTGCTCTAAATACTGATGTGAACCATTTTCCCTGCTAGCTGTATTTTTTTCTTCCTGCTTCATTGTCTGCTGTGGCAGGAAACAGCACACGAAAATCTCTTCATCTGTGCAAGTCATCTGATTGCTAATAGGTTCTTTATCAGCCTAAATCATTGTTTGGTCTACACACTGTCATTCTTTATTTTTATGCTTTATAATTCCTTTATGTGTTTTTCATTCTGTCAATGAATTAAGAAAATACTGCATAGAGAATTAATCAGTAAGGTACAGGTCTAGAAGCAGTGTCCTACACCTAGCTACAATTACAATTGGTATTTTGGCTTATCTGTTTTATGATATGTAGAGCAAACAGTTTCAGATTTGTAGCTGTCAGATATTGATTTCTTATTTCCTTTGAATATAGCTAAATATTTGGTGTGATAATATTTTTATCAGACTTCTGAAATTTGTTTGTGGCTTGGTGTAAACAGCTTCCTTTTATAATGCAGTTATCAAAACTTATGGGTCCAAGAGGTATATTTCTACCACCATTAAGGATATCTTCCTACTTAAATATTGATATACCTATGTCTAGTTACCATTCAGAAATATTCATACCATTCACAAAAACCCTGAAATCTCAAAGGAATAGTCATGTAAGAGAAATAATGTTTTTATTTTTGTTTCAAATATAGGCATAGAAAATAAAAACATCATATGAATGCTGAAGTTATAAAAATAAACGTATGTTTGTCGGTCCTCCAAGGTATCTGTCACAAAACCACGAACTCCCAAAGAGTCAAGATGAGCAAGCAGTGGATGTCAGATGGCACCCCACCTGCATTTTGCTGGAAGTTTCTTCAAACAGATTGGTTTCAGTGAATCAACATTTTCTCAGTAAAAGCACTCTTTGCTAAAAATTTCAGACCAGTTTTAATCATTGTATTGACATGTCAAACAAAGTTTGGTTGTTAGTTCTGTTGTATACCCTTGGGAATGCAGGCAGGCTATATTAAACCCCTTTCTTTAAACTTGCTATGTATATACTTTTATGCTTATGTACTCTCAAAGGTAGCAATATGGAAGCTTGGTTAATAGCAAGGACTGTCAAGTGAAATGTGTTAACTGAAGCTAGCAGAAAACCTGGGTAGGATTAGAGAGAGCTGTGTGTCTCTAAGCAATGTGAGTTACAGTGTTTGCCACGGGGATCGTGGAACTCTTGAGACCTTCAACTAGAACTTTTAGTTCAAAAGAAATTGGGAGAGATCATGAACTAGAAACACTAAGTTTTGGCCAGCTGTGATTGGTAATGCTCCCAAACTTATATTGCCTCTAAAAAAAGGTAGAAAGTGTTGCTGAATGGAAAGGCAGTGAAATGATACCTAAGTGATTCAGTTCTCAGGTTATCACTGGCTTGCTCTTTGACTGTGGGGAAGTTTCTTCCTCTCCCTCCCAGTACTGTCATTCCTCATCTGTACAATGATACTCACACAGATCTTGTTGGTAAATTGCTTTGCCTCATTGAAACACAGATTTGGGAAAGAGAAAACTCTGGAGTCCCAATCTTAAATATAAAGCACAAGAAGAAAATTTTTTTCAGATCTGAAAAACCTGTTATAGTTATCGTGGCAAATCACTTCTGAAGTTCCTTCCTTCTTTCCTACCTTCCTCCTTCCCCACTGACATAATGATTTTTTCTTTATTGACTGATATGACTTCTGCCCATTTGAAAATCATGCAACATGTATAAAAGCCCTCTGATACTTGCAAACTGCTGCTACTTTTGATAAGTATAATCATACCCTTCTGTAGTTACCTTTGTTTTTTAAAGCAAAACTGTGCTTTGATCAAAGTTATTGCACCCAGTTCAGACTTCCACCTATTTTAGCAGCTGGTGATCTTCCTGAGAGCTCCCTGGTGGGTCATGGGGAAGCTAGTGCATTAATCCTGTTTTTTCAGTTAGTTAGTAATAAGTCCAACTGCATTTATGGATGAATTTTTGAATTGCCTTACTGTGATTTAGGGATGGTATTACCATGTGATATTCCACCTCTAACATTTAGGATAATTGTACCTTAAAAAAAAAAAAAGAATTTAACTTCCTCAGTGAAAGGGTAAAGGCCATTCTTGGATGGTTGCTTCAAAAGTGAAGGATGAATTGATTCAAAATAGGTTTAGAGTAAATGTTGAGCTGATTCAGAACAAAAATTACTATTTTGTCTTCAAAATGGATAAAATGATATAACTTTCTTTTCAGAAAATCAATAAGCAGGAGGCCCAGACGTTAACAACGAATATTGGATTGTTTCTCATGTTTGGTTAACCATCTGGTAATTAAGAACAACTATTCTTTTATTTCTTTCCTTAATTTTGAATCTGGTTCTTTTGTAGCATTTAGAAAAGAGCCTAGCAGTTTATATTTCTCTAGAGAATTATTTGAAAGGCATAATCATGTTCTAAAGTGTTTATTTGTTAACATTTAGGTAATTTGTTACCCTAACTTTAGAAATTATACCATCAATCTCACCCTCTAGATTTAATTCATTTCCTCATTGTCTCCTTCCTGTCTTTTCCAAAGACCCCCTCCTCCTATTTTTCTGCTTTAGTTTCTTTGCTCTGTCTTAGAGATAAGAGGCTTAAAACTTTGAAAGTTTACGTCTGTAAGACACGGTGATTCTCCCAAAGATTGAAACTGTGAAAATGTAAAGTCTCTCTGTTACATTCTCTAATTACTTTTCTAAGTCTAAGATATCTGTTCCTATAGTACATGATCGCCCCAAAAGATCAATAGTTAAAGGTCAACAGCTTGATTGTGATCTAATTTCTTGATTGTGATCTAGATTTCATGCTGTATGCTTAGTCAGATTTTTCTGTGCCTAGTGAATATGCACAATCACATTTTTTTGTAGTACTGAAAAAGATCAGAAAATAAAAAATTGCTAAGTATTTTCAAGTGTAGTTGTGACGTGACTAAATAGTTTGTATTGGTATGATCATTTTCTTTATCTTGTTTAGGATACTCTTTCAGTACAGAGTAAGAGCTGATTTAATTTCTTTGTAGTTACTGAATAATGTATTCCATATTACTGTTGATTTGCATTAGAAATCTCATTAATTATCAGAGCCCTGGAATTATTTTAATTTCTTTAATGTGTGTCTCTGGGTTGCTTATGATTCTGTGTATGTATGTGCCAAGCAATTCATCAGTTTAAGATGAAACCACTCAAACATTTAATGGAGCACTTCTTTAATGTAATTATTTGTTTAGTTGAGCCTCTTGAACTTTTGTAATTGCAGAAACCCAGGTAAACTTTCAACTTGTATTCTTTGTGTCATCTTCAAATATTAGCACCAATGATTTTGTTTATACTAAAGCTGAAAAATGAAATAGCATTAAGCTTAGTATTGCACTCAGACTTTTAAAATRTCTGTTTATTAATGATTCCTCACTTATAAGATCTGTCAGCTAGTTTTAGTACACATTTTTATAATGTATTTTGAAAATTCAATTGCATGAAATAGCAACAGCCTTCAAAAGTTGGTATGTGAATGCATATGTATTTATATAAATATATATATGTGTATCTATATGTAATTGTGTCTGTATAAATGTGTATGAAGTATAGCTAGGCATTATCAATAAACATTATTGGCAAAAACTTGTCAGATTAATTAGGCATGACAAGTTTTTTAAAAGATATTCTGTCTGTTATTCTGCATTGCTCATCAAGAGTAATTCAATTCACTTTTTAAAAATACTGGAATAGCTTCCTTGCTTTTTTAGTGTTCTGGAATTTCTTTGTACTTCTGTGATTTATTAAAACTGAAGGTGGGTAGCTCAGAGCTCACAGCCGTTCCTCCTCAGTTAAAAATATTCATCTGAAGTGAAGATATTTGTCAAACATTTCTTTGTCTTTTATCTTAGTACTTTCAATATCTTCACATACTAATTGCCAGAGCAAGTAAGATTTGTTTTATTTCTAAGTAATTTAAAAATCAGCTGATGATCTTTTATATGAGTCTTCAAACAGATGGCAAGAGTGTTGTGAATAACCCTAACAGGGCCAGATTCTTACCTCTAAAAGATGATCCCCAAATGACTGTTACGGTCTTATAGCATGATGGCAAGTTCTTTGGGACTGTTTATTATATAAGTATATGTACAGTTCTTAGAAAAATGAGGCCTTGACCCTTGTCAGTGGCTGGAAAGAACGGATGTTACATGGTTTGGTCTGACGAGAAGGAAATAGCAACTTGCTGGAGGTAGCGTGACAGCTGGTTGGGTGCAGTTTTGTGTTGAACAGATTCAGAACCAAAATAAATATTTTGGTTTGTGATTGGACAAAAATATTCAATAAAGATTACTTGTAAAATGATATTTTCAATAAAATAAAGTCATTTATATAGACAATGTGGTTTGTGTATGAATTAAACTTTATAGAAGAGCTGTTCCTGTATAAAGTATCTGAAAGAAAGGACGTGATAATGGCAGTTGGCCATTGCTATGGCCAATCTGGATCAAAAGGTTTTGGGGCTCAAATTAAGCATTTGGCAGGGAGCCAGGTTTTATAAATGTTAGTGAAACACCTAAGCTGTTCTTCTAGGATTTCTGTCCAAAACCAGTGTCTTGCATGGTGATTAATTGAGTTAATAGTGGCAAAGCATTTGTCAAATAATAAGCAAACAAATCAGAACAGACAACTTTACTTAAAACAGACAAAATGTTATAGTAAAACTGCCTCACTCAGTGACCAATATAGGCCAAGGGAACTGACAGACGCCTAGGTGCGGTGGTGAAATAATATGTCAATGTATTTTATGAGTCTGTTGCAATGGCCATATTTCATGGGGCCAACTTTACAGTTTTAGGGCAATGTTAATTCTGGCTTTTCCACTGCTCTGAAATTAACTTTTCAGCTATTATTAATGGTAACAATTGTTTTGTAAGTAATAGAGAAACTAAGGTCACAAGATAAGAACAGGAATGGTGTAAAACATACTAATTAAAAATCAAAAGTAATCTTATATTGCATTTTTATTAGAATGGCCAGCTAAATAAATGTATAGAAACTCATTGGCAAGGAGAAAGATGATTTCTTACAGTCAGTTTCTGAGTTCATAAGGAATTTAGACACAAGTAGGATGAATACTGCCAGGATATGATAAGGGTCTTAAGGTCTGGAAAAATCTTTCTCTAGGGGGACTGAGAAATGGATCTGAGGGAAGGTCTGTTTGTAAAGGTTCAGTGCATAAACAAATTGCTAAAAATAAACTGATTTAACTGAGAACACTTCTGATTGGAAAAAAATATATAAAATACCTATTTATTAGTTTGTTTAAAACTTACTTTATAAACTCCATAAGTCTGTTGGGACTTGCTGTGATATGGATGTATATTCCATGAATTGTGGCTGTAGTTATTCACAGTGAGTTAACTTGGGCAATTAATATCTCATTCATTAACAAGTGCATGGGAAAACCTCAAAGAGTTGCAGTCTGCATAAATATCTCACAATTCAGATGTTGACTTAAACATTTCTCAGCTTTACATTTTAAAGGTCTGTCTTATAAAACTAACATTTGCTGATCCTTCAAATGGATTTAAGCTGGGTTTTATTTCTAATTGAATCAACTGACCCATTTTTGCTCAGATTGTTACGTAATCTTTTAGCAGGAAAAAAGATAGTTTTTTAATGTAAAAATGATCATTCTATCTGGCTTATTTGGACAGCTAAGCTTATATAAATTCTATGGCAGAAGTACTGTTTGTTTGTTTTTCTTCCTGCTGACCACAAGGCCTATTAAACCAATCTTTTTATTGGCACATTTCAGGAAGAAATTGTAAAAAAACAAAATTGATTTAATTTAATTTTTAAGTCACAGAGAAAAGTTAATACCTTCCTGTTGAAAGGCACTGTGACAGCTGAACTGTACATAAATGTTTGTGAAAGTTAAAGATGTAAAAATGGAAACAAAAATAAAATGGCTTCTTATGAAATGCAATAAGGGTTTTTGCTTTAAAGAAGAATTAATGATAATGTCTTTAAGCAGTCTGCAAACACTCACTGCTTGTTTGTGTGCTGAAAGAACTTAAGATTGGTTCAGGAGAGAAAAACAGATGATGATGTTATCCATGTAACCTAAAAGGCAGAGTTAAAGTTGTTTCTTTTTGTGTAAAACATGGTACATGTGATGACATAAATTAATTTGCTAAGTATAATAAAAAGAGAGAGAACTTCATTTATGATATTTATGACTAGCATTTCTAGAAAGAACAGATTTTCCTCCATTTGTATGAAGTTACATGACTGACTTCTCCAAAACAATTTTTTCTGAATGACCTCACAAAGAACAGCAGAGATCTTCAGAAACAGAATTTAAAATATGTATATGTAATCTGTTTTATTTATATCTTTCTCTTTTTCTACTTTCACATATTTTCTGTGACTACTAAAACTTAGTCTGATGGTTATAAAATCGTACATGCATTATAATAGTAATTTTTACAGCTTACGACTGATAACATTGAAATACAAATGCAACTTGAAAAGTCAAATAAAAGGTTTACTTAAAAATAATGAAAGCCACCAGATTTACTAAATGACTAGTTAAAATAACATTTATATGGTCTATACGGAATTAGTGCAACCCTTCTGTACCATAGAAACTGATTTCCCATACAGTCTCTTTTTATAATAAAATCTATGAAATACAGCCCCCTCAGTTTTTATTTATGTCTCTTTCTTTTCCAGATGACACGAGAGCAGTATATATTAGCAACACAGCAGAACAGCCTCCCAAGGACTGAAAATCCTCAGTTTTATCCAGTAGGAATTTATGGATGGCGAAAGAGGTGCTTATACTTCTTTGTCCTTCTGCTGTTGGTTACCATGATTGTTAACTTAGCAATGACAATATGGATTTTGAAGGTTATGAATTTCACAGTGGTAAGTATTGTTGTGACTTTATGTATCTTATTTTTCATGTTAATAACTTGTAGTTTTAGTTCTCATTTCTTTATCTTTTTATGTACAAATCCTGCAGCTTTGGTTTAAAAATGGTATATCCTCCTTTGAGTGTTACTTCATACATTAACAAACACCTTTTGTGTATATTCTGCTGTGAGTTGGCCTTGTCTATTCAGATATTTTTTGTTAACAATATCTACAGAAATTATATCTGGATCTTCCATTTCATTGTTTGCCCAACCAAAAGCATAATGGTGCCTGCCTTAAGTATTTGTTTCCACTGAAGTTTCCACTTGAAGCTGCTTTTTCCTTCCATGCAAGTTTCTTGATACCACTGATAGCAGTTAGCAGGAATTTTCTATGTCTGTTTTTTGTGATATGTAAGTCTTTCCCTCCATGCATTAGCAGATATAGTATTAGAAAGCTATATGTTCTCTGAAAAACACTGCAATAAAGCTGTGGTGACAGATGGAAGGGAACGCAAAATTCATAGGTGAGAAAAAATTGAAGTTTCTTTCTGTAGGCCTTTCAATTTCTAAAGCATAATTTTGCTGAGTTTTAGAGGCTTGGAACATTTTGAAAGGCAAAGAATATTAATCCTGCATTGATCCATTGTATCTGGAGACTGACCCCCACTCCTTCTCCCTTGAAGCACAGAGATCTCTTGAATATGCAATCCATGTGATGGCAGTCTGATACAGGCATCTCAGTTCAGGGCACTGAAGTTCCTTGAAACCATTGTTAGAGCTGTTGAAGTTGCTTCTATATTACTGACAGCAGTCCCAGCTCCTATCAGCACCAACTAAACCTTGTTACCTACCATGTGCTAAGGGGTTTGTACCTCTTTTCCAGGAGTTAGCTGTGAAATACACTGAGCATGTCCTGTGGGGAAAGTTGCAAATACTTTTCACTTCTAAGAGTAGTAGAAGAATAGAGATCTTTATGAGCAAGTTCAACTTCTTCTGCATTCTATCTGCCTATCTGTTGTTCATATCATGAGGTGAAGACTAGCTAGCTGATTGTAAAAGTAAGAAATAAATCTTAGATGTTCTCATGCATACAGAGAAAATCTGATGAATGCACTTATTCTTATAAGCAAGAATTAATTTCTCATAACAGGTAAGCAGTCACTCAGTGAAACTCAAAGTGCAGACAATCAAAACCAGCATTCTGAGGTAAAGAAGGCATTTAGTCTTTATCTACCAGTCATTTCTGCCCTGTTTTCTCTGTAAGTGGGAGCATTCTGTATTCTCTGACCATGCTTTATGGAAACTTAAATAAAGTCTCTCTTTTCCTTACCCTGTAATATTTTAGTTGTATCTTCTCATGATATTGAGAGATTTTGAGGGGTGGGACGGAGTGCATATGATATTTAATGAAATACTGTATGTGGAGAAAAATATCTTTAACTCTCTTGGATTCCATGTTAGTTGTGACCTGAAAATGTTACTTTGATTACAGTTAAAAGATAAATTATAATATCTAGAATTATTTGGGAAGGAATAAAGAGCAAAACTCAGCACATCTCTCTGCCACTTTAGGGCTGCATACAGTTCTGATCACCCACTTTTCAGAAAGGATGAATTAGACTGGTACAAGACAAAGAGAAAGAAGCTGTAATCAGAGAGGAATGGGAAAGATTTTAGTTGAGGAGTGAGTAAAAAGATTGAGACTCTTCATTATATATACCTCTGTTCATATCATCTGGTGAAGGATATAATGGAGGTACATGAAATCATGAAGTACATGTAGAAGGCAGTACAAGGGGTAAATTATTTTTCACATAATGTATCGACTTTGTCTAAGACACTTGCGTGAGGTGTTATGTTTGAAAAAAGTTTAGAAAGCAGTAAGACATAAGATTCATAACTGGCATTAAGCACAGTGATATGAATACAATTCTAGCACTAGAAGGACTTAAAATGTGGATTGTGGAAAAAATGGAAGATAAACTGCAGAAAATATGACTGTATATTTGTATTGTTTCTTATTCTCTTTTCTTATATGTTTATTACCAAGAGAAAACTGAGATATGTGATTGATGTAGTGTGGCTTTTTTAGTTTATATTGTTCTTACAATTTTTTTTAGAGTTTACTTGCCATTTGAACTCTGTTTCACCTACAGCTTAGAATACCTTTCTTGATGTTGATAAGATCGGGTAGGTGGGTATAAAAGCTGCAGGCTTTTATGACACAGCCTCCATTTAGAATCTTTAATAGCAGCAAAGTATTACTGAGTCTATATTTCAAATGTACACCTGAAAGAATGTCTGTGTTCAATGGAAACTGTGTTATCTGCCCAGCTATTCCCAAAGCTTTGTTTGGATCAAGGTGATAGATGCGCTCACCGGTTGGCCGTGGAGCAGTGTCTTTGTGTATCAAAAGATAAGATAGAGCATTCCACAGATTATAATAGCAGTAGTTCTGCTACTGTCGGTGTAGTCTCACTCTGGATTTTGTCCTTCATAAGCCATATTTTGATGTAACTAATATAATTCGAACTACTAGAGTCACAGCACGTTTTAATTCTCCACTAGTTTATTGGAAATGAAAAACAGCCAGCAAAACCCTCCAAAACCAGCAGTAAACAAAAGTTCAAAATAGTTCTTTATCCGCTCTATATCCTGTAATGCATAGGGTTACATAAGCCTATAGAAGACAATAGATATTTTGAGGTGGTTGTTTGGTGAGACTTATTGTATAAATGCTTTGCTACTTCTGAGTTGCCACCAGTGGAATATACCTATAGGAATTAGAATTTGAAGAAGAACAACAGAGTAGATACTTTCTTTTCTGTATGTCTGTGACAAACTATACATTTTTTTTCTATTACTCTATTATTCTATTACTCTAGACTCTCTTTCCTACAGTATTATCTCTGAGCCCTGGAGACAATTGAAGTGGTCTCAGTTTTTCTGCCTGATGTTGTAGACAAAAGATAAGGATGCAACTGCCTCCATACATATGTGACCTTCCATGCTACAAAGCTACCATAGCACTACACAGTTTACAACTCTCACAGTTTGAACATACAATTGTTTTTAATTATATCCGGGGGAAAAAAAAAKTTAATAAAATTCTTTCCATGTGTCAAAGCTGTGTTAGAAAAGTAAAGGTTGTTGTGAAGCACTGAATCAAAGCAGGAATCTAGTGCAGGAAACAGAATCAGTTTCACTGATTACTACTGCTTACTGCTTAGTGGATTATACCTGGTTCCAGTAGCTTAAGAGATGTATGTAGCTGAAATAATTATACAAACACTGGCTTAAAAATTTTACAAAGATAGCATTTGAATGTTATGTGATTCATTCAAAATCCAGTATTTTATGACCGTACTGTATATTACAAAGCTAAAATTGCAAAACTTGGATCTTTAACAATCTTGACTTTATCATAAACACAGATAAATAGTATGCCATTGACTAGTGTGAGTCAAGCTTTAACCTTCCTATTACAAAATTAAAGTTAATTTTACATATTTACCTTTGCCATAGTTATATGTACAAGCAAGTAATTACGAAAACAGAAAATATTACTCCTTTTTCTTATGGAAAAAGAAAAAGAAAAATGAGTGCTGAAGTTTGGGAGCACTACTAATTTGGAAATATCATGTACCCCTTACATATCTCATAAGTGAAAACTCCTACTTAACAGTTCTGTATGAACAGTCTGCAAACAGGGTTTCCAAAGGATTTTGTACTTAAGGAGAGTAACAGAACCATTTTATTTAATGGTCATTCCACTAGCAGATTATTCTTAACTGAAATTTATGCATGGTATATCACTGTTGGCATGAGGTTATTAACTATTATTCCTTTCATGGTAAAATATTTAATGGTTTTGCTTAGTCAGATGTACTGTTTCTGGCCTGATTTGTTTTTGTCTTCTAACTTTTATATAAATTTGTAGAATGATCTGTGGTTAGACTATTACAGAAAACAGAATCTGAAGCCATAAAACTGCAGTTTATTACCTTTAAAATCTGACTGTTCATAGTCAAAATTGTATATCTTAAAGTGCATACATTTGGTTTACTAAGAGTGTTAAGAAATATGTTTAAATGAAATGACAATAGGTTAGTTAATAATATAAAGCTATATTTAATAGCTATAGGTATACCATATCACTTAAAGCTGAAAGAATAAAAAATGTCTGCCAGTATTTTCTTCTGCTTTTATAAGAAGCCTTATCTTTTATCATGCTGGAATCTGTTTTGTTAGTTTTCCAAACATTGCTTTGCACTACTTCAAAGCGTCATGAATAACCAGGGTGTGGTATGGTTATCCATGGTCATTCTGGCTGAGAATTGCAACAATGTTTATTTTTACTCACTATTTTTAACAGTACAGTTATAGCTACTGGCCAGTTGCACTATGAAAGCCTTTGAGTTCAATTCATAGATTCTACAGTAGGGAAAGTTTTCCAGTCATACATTTCCTTTCATGTAAAAATCAGATTTTGAATCTGAACTAGTTATCCCACATTCTCTTCATATACAAAGAGGAGAAATAGGGGTTCTCCCATAAAGTCATTCATATCATAGTAAGGCAGGCAACTAAAGTGAATTGTTTTTAGGAAATGCATATTGAAAAGCCGATCAAGTTAGTAAATTAAAATGGGAATATGGTTTATTTGCAATCATGTGGAAACATAGTAGAGACAAGGCGTGTAAGTCTTCTTTTAGCAGATTAAGTAGTATAGGTGGAAAAGGTAGATAAATTTTTGGGTGTGCAATCTCTTTTTCCAGTGTGAAATGAAAGAAGTACAAGTTAAGAATAATTGCTGTGATTTAATAGGTATCAGTTAGACAACCAGAAACAAGGTAATTGCTATCTGTGGAGCAGAGGGATTATTAGATGGAGGAATCAGCGATGTAGTAATTGTTTTATAAAACATATTCCCCCACCAGTAGCTTAGTGCTACTGTTCTTTAGCCTGTAATTGAGATTGCTTACCTTACTGTTGGATCATCTGTGTAGAAAGACACATGTGAAAGCATGTAGGAGCTTCACTAGAAAGAACTCCCCAAACAATTTCACTGATAGATGCATCCAGTTGTGACATACCTATCCTGGATTTATGCAGAAACTCATTAATCTGTGTTAGAAGAGCTGATCTTGAAAGAAATGCTCTGCAAATGACTTAACCCTGAAACAATCCTCAGGCTAAACTCATCATTGGAATACAACTCTTTGGTGTCTAATGTGCATCAAGTGGATCTACTCTGTCCTGAATGGTAAGCATAAAATTTGTGAATAAATCCTCACCACCACTGCAATATATCCTCCCCTAATAGAACCAGCAAAATCCCTGACCATATGCTTGAACTTCGGACTTCATTGTATCAAATGCTGACCTGAAAAGTAGACAACTGCTACCTGCAAGAATGAACTCAAAGTCCCCCACATATCTTAATCCTGATTCTCAAGGGAAACGTATGAAACATCCTGCAAAAAACAAGCTAACTGGATACTAAAGTAGTAGATTCAAGAGACATGAGCTTTATGGAACATCTACTATTTTTCTTCCATGTACTAACCTTTCCATGGTCTGCAGGCTATCCTTTGGAAAGATCTGTCTTTCACTTTTCCTCAGGATATAATTACCTCTCAACTTAGTTTAGGCTATATGTATCTAACTAAGCTCAGAGTAGTTAGTTACTTTTTTGTGTGTATATGATTAGAGCTGTTTCAAGAAAGCTGGGATACTCGAATCATAATTTGGTGACATAACCACATGGTTATGCTGTATGGTATGGATATGCTGTGTATTTACTTTATCAAATTCTGATTTTTTGACTTATGTAGTATATATGAATTGTAAAGGTAGTAAGGAAAGAAATATTTTGCTGTGCCTGCATTCTTGTCATCTTATCATCAATATACAGCCCATAGTGTAGATAATTAGCTTATTTTTTATTTAAACATTTAATCCCTTAAACATAGTTCTTTGATAGAATTTTTATCTTGGAATGTTTTCAAGTTATGATTCTAACCTCACCAGAACTATAATTTATGTAATTTATGTTAATGAATAAAATATATTGATATTCTGTCAATCTGATTACTTAATGTGTTAAAGGAATCTTTGTTACGTTTTTGTCACGAAACAAATACCAGTGTAGACCTATGTGACTGAAAATTTTTCTACAAGTACTTAAAATTACAGTTTTAAAAGAAACATTCAAAGTAAACCTCTCATGGTTGTGAAGTGATATGGGCAATTAGCGTAGGGACTTAAGTTCCCCTCTTTGCAGGGGATAATATCAGTACATTTATACATTTTCCTAAAATACGGACAGTTGTCGTTGATACCCAGCATAAAGAATGAAAATTACTTGTATCAGCCCACAGTCAAGTGAATGGGTTATGTGGAAAGAAACACGGAGTGAACAAGTACGTCATGGGGATACTGTGCAGTTCCTCTACTGATGACTCCCCAGTCTCTGAATCACCACAAACAAGCAACTAGTTATTCTTCCTATCAGTTTTTTTTGCAGCTACACTCTATGCTCTCTTTCTTAAATCAGCCATTTCCTAGATTATTCTTGTTTCTCTTGCTTCACACAAGGCTATCTGGTTTGGATTTTTTTCAAAAAGACTTGTTCTTGGTAGATGAAACTTACTTTGCTCTGATGAATTTAGCAAAAGAGTACATCTGAGGGATCCATATAAAGATAAAAAAGATGCTATTTAAGATGCAACTGTGACATGATTCTAGAAGATACCTTGTGAGGTTTACTAAAGTTGTAAAAACTGTGATAGGAAAAAATGCAAACATGAATCCATCAGTTCTTAGGATCTCTGTTGGATTGGCCTGTGACTCAACCATGTATGCTAGGAAATATCAGCACCAATTTTTTTTTTTACTGGTTTTGGGGTGTGTCTGGTTTTATGTGTCTCCATATTCTGCTTTCCCTTTAGAAATCAATATATGAAAAGACTTAATGTTTTGTTGCCCATCTAAGAATTCAGTCACTCAATTCAGGTATTTTCTCTTGCTATAGTTACTTGCAGTGCTGTAGTCAATTTTGATTGCTGTCATGGCACAATGTTTTCTGTATTGATACATCTTGAGCTCCTCTTCTCAGCAGTACTTTGTGAATCATTTTTAAGATCAGATCTTTAAGGTACAATTCTTCATTTGTATTGAGACAGAAGTTATTTCTTAAAGGAACTTGAACTTACATATAACTATAAGTTGAGCATAAAAAGCTGTTTGGATTTCCTGGCTAGAATTCATGTGCTTCATACATAAAATTGAATGTAGTCTGCCTGGCGACTGCCTAGCTCTAAGTCTGTGTATTTGAACAACAACTAGTTTGCAAGGTGGGTCCCTAAGATACACATGCCAACCAAACTTTTTCTGTTGTTGTTGTTTATTTGTTTTTAATAGACAGCACATATAATAATTCAGATATATGCGACCATTAGCTCCTTTCTGTCTGCATCTTTATAGGGGGTCCCTGTATTCTGATAGGAATTTGCTGTTCAAAATTAGAATTTTCTGGTGCTGCAAAAATCTAAATGAGAATCCTAATATTTTATTGAAGTTATTACTAGAGAGAAACACAAGTTCTATTTTTTGTTTTGGTTGCTGTGCAAGAGTGAGAAACTCTTTCAACTTTTAACTTTCTTCACTGTTGGGAAACACACAGGCACACAGACATACACTTCAGATCTTACTGACCAACATTAAAAAAAAATACTAAAAGTGAAATACTGCCATTAAAGTTATAATTTGATACTTAGCTTTTTGTTGATACAGAACTAAAGCAACTGTGTTCAATATATGTTTATCAAGATTTGTAGCAACCTGTCTTGGCATATTGTAGAATAAGAAGATAATTTCTTCACAGCATGGTAATATGATACTTGTTATTATCTGTTTCTCAACAAACTTGGCAGTGATATGAGCCGTCAGGCTAAGATTCTTTGACCAGATCTCTTTATTTGGTGTTCAAAATAGTATTTGTTCTGTTGTTAATCTAGTTGGTTTTGCTGATCTAAATGATGAAGATACTGTTTGCCCATGGCAGCTTAACACACTTTCATACAGAACTAAGGAAAAACTCTTTTCCATTTCTTAGCTAATTTTTGCTGAGACATGTCCAATTTGCAGCAGCTTGGCATCTGAAACTTATGAAGTTGTTTAGTAGCTGTATTCATCTGTACTCAAAAATGATTTGGCTGTTTGGCAAACAGACAACTTCTTTTATTTCACAAAGGGAGAAGTTTGTTATTAGGTTTTGGATAATTCTTGCTATTTAATAGTATTAGTTACTGTGTTTTTAATAAATAACTTCTATTACCTCTGCAGAGTTGCCTTATTCAATGGCATGCATTTCTTGTCAGTTATTTATTTCAGACTGTAAATAATCTCATTTTCAGAGGAAAAAAATTGATATCTCTTAAGTAGATAGAAAACTGTTTCTCTACATCCCCCAATTTTTTAGTTTTCAAGAACTTGGTGTCCCAATTTGGTATGAATGCAACAAAGCTTCTGTTTGCTTTTTGTTTGTTTGTTTGTCTGTTTTTTGTAGTGAGAAAGAAAGATTCAGTCCAGAGCAGGCAATATCATTAATTATTAATGATTAAGAGACTTAGTCAAGATATCGGAGACCAAGGTTCAAATTCATGCAGTCTCCAATATAGATCATGTCCCAGGTAAGTGTCCTACTCGCAGGCTATTAGTGCTTCTGATTGGGTTTCTGATACTCCTTTTTTAATAAATATATAGACTGTTTCTTACCATCCTTTAGTCTCAAACTTGAGATAACATCTCTGTAAGAAATTCTGCTGAAAATTCCTATGAAATGTCTATGTATACCTTAAGAATATTTTCTGCTCAGATTCATAATTCCTTTGAAAAGCCTTTTAGAGAATTCTCAGCCTGCTAAAACTAGTATTAGTTAGAAAACCAAGCACACACATGCATGCAGAGACACATGCACGCATGCAGTGTTATCTGTGTAACTGACTGTTCTTCTCACCTTTTTATGCTGTGTTGGAAGACAGAAGCCTAAGCTCCTTCAATAAACTTGCCAGTTCCATGCAGGATTCAAACATTTGCTAATAGCATGACAGCAAAAGAATCTTGCTACAAATGAATTTCACTTGTAATTTTTTATCCCCTTTGTTAACATTTGTATAGTAGCACAGCTTTACAGAACTGAGGGTGTTCTGCAAAACCTGTGTCCTCTTTCATTTTCAGTCAAATGATAGTAATGTACTGATTTTTCCTTATCCGCTTTTGAGCGTGTCACATATTTGTTGTTCTGAGTACAGTGAAGAACTCATTTTAAGTTTCTAATAGGCTTTTTCTGAATCACTTTGTATCTCATTTTGTGTATGTATCTCATGTATTGCACACCTTGTTATCTAGTGCTTACAGAAACAAGAAAAAAGGGGGGGGGGAGGTATTGGTTAAACAGGGCTACTTAGCAACGCTTCTTAGCAAATGTGAATTGCCTTGGTTTGATGTGCTGGTTACATTACTGTTTCTGAATGGGTGAATGCAGCTTTTAATTATTTTCTTTTATCCCTGAGATGTATATCTGTACACTCTGGTGTTTATTGTTACAAATTCTCTCTGAGGAAGAAAAAATGGAATGAACTTGATTTCTCATTTTCATATTTGTTTGGTCATGCAGACTTAAAGGCAGAATATTAGTAAAGTTCCCTACAAACAAACAGAATAAATACTTCACACCATATTTATCCCTGTAAAAATATTATTTCACTAATCTATTTATACAACAGTTTAAGCAATTTCAACATGACCTGGCATTTGTAGCTGTGGAAAATTGTACTATAGTATCCGGAACTTGAATGTTTGGCGAAAAACTTTCTATGACAAATGTTTACTTTAAAGAGAAGGATACTGTAGTACAGTTGGGAACACAATGGTATTTGCCCATGCGAAGTCACTGTTAGCCTCAGGTATTTTAGAGCTGCATCAGATTAGTTTCGTAAAGTGTCAGGCCTGGTTTAGAATCAGCTCAAGGGGACTGGACCCATAACTTGTACCTATATCCCAGGTCAGCAGTCCAGCATGCCACAGATAAATTGCTCCATGTTTCATTAGAAAGTGTGGATTAGCTACACCTTCTTGACCATTTACAACTGTGACTTCTGATATGCAATAAATTATGACGGCTACCTCTTGTAAGAGTTTTGATATTGGAAAAGAATGCTGAGTGTGACTATGGAAAGTATAAAAGGGGAGAACAGCAACTTCAGATCATGTAATAGATTAGATGAGAATGAATATGATATTTATGAGATAATATGATAATTCATTTTACTATTTAATAGAAGGTAAATCTTCACAATTATGTATTTTAGCTGATTGAACATTATTTACTAGACATCTTAATCATTTTTATGTGTAAATAGGCCTGAACATATCTCAGAACAATTTTTCAAATATTTGCTTTCAGGAAAACTGAATTAACTTCAGTTTCGTTATTGACTTTTAGCTGTGTTCCCTTTCCACGTATTCTATTTCTGTTTATTCTAGCATGGCATACGTGCTTGTGGAAAGTGAGACTTTCAATTGAATATTATACAAAGATGATTTTGAACTCTTAAAAGTTCTATTCAAGAAAGCCTGTTCCTGTAGCTGGTTTAGTTCAACTATATATCTTGAATGGCAGATGTTTGAAGAAAACTGTTGATGACTTTTTAATGAAACTGTTAATTTTTTATATTACGGTTCAGGAAAATAATCAACTGAAAGTTGTCATATGAGAAGAAAAGAAGGCTAATCCACCAGATATTATATTTCTCACAAATAGGGCAACTCCAGAGTGGGTTAAATTGATTTTATAGTAGAGGTCAGGCACTAATGCTTTGTAATGTTATTTAGTAGTGATTAGAAAGATATCAAACTCCTTTAACAAACTTTAGTTACTTAAAGACACCAAAGATCTGTATGAATAGTGAAATGTGTCATGATATCTTCTTTCCCTTCTTTTATAGTGGTGATTTATGCAGTTGCACAGTACAATAATAACTTACAGTCTGTGCTTGGAATGCTGAATGTCTTTGCACAGATCTTCCATCTTGAAATGAGTGGAAGTCTTGTGTACAGCATCAGCTTGTGCCATGTCCATGTAGCCTAAATTAGACCTAGTACATCCAGAAATTACAATAAAAAATAAATAGGAAGATAAGATACCATATGTAGTGTATCTTACCTAGCAGAGTATTTCCTCTTCTTTCTTACAAGTTAGGATATTAGAAGTGTGGTTAGAGTCCCAGGCACAAACTGAAACACAGGCAGTTCCATCTGAACATGAGGAAAAACTTCTTTACTGTGAGGGTGACAGAGCACTGGAACAGGTTGCCCAGAGAGGTTGTGGAGTCTCCTTCTCTGGAGATATTTAAAACCCGCCTGGACGTGCAACGTGCTCTAGGTGACCCTGTTTGAGCAGGGGGGCTGGACATAGGCGATCTCCAGAGGTCCCTTCCAACCTCAGCCATTCTGTGATTCTGTGAAATGATGAAACCGAATGTTTTAAGCAGAACTAATATGGCAGAAAGACCTGTTTTATCAAAAATTATGAATAAGATATGTGTGGACTTCAGGGGACCAAGAGAAAAAGTTAAGACCCTTACCCAAATGATGCAACACTGATGGTTTATCTTGTGTATAGCTGATGTTTATACGTTGCCACACAACTAGATATAATAAGGAATAAAAACAAAGAAATCTAACAAAAGCAGAATATAAATGATACTGCCAGTGGCAACATACAAATAATGGAAACATCACAGGTCAACATTATTTCACCAATCTAAAACTCTTGATTGTAATATGCATTTGGCTTACTCTTCTTGAGAAGCTGGTCCTACACTGCTTCTCTAGTTGCATCTGAAGTGAGAAGGAAAAACCAAGTCTCAGAGATTCATTATTGCAGGCAATGAATTGCATTCTCATTCTGTGAAATCGGTGTCTGTCATACCAGTAACGTATTCAGTCCAGCATCAGCCCTCAGAGACTTTTGAGCAAATTTCCTTGTGCTTTGCCATTCGGTTAAGTATAACAAATTGTGTAGGGCCTCCTGTGAGATCTTGAGAGTTTACAGTCTATTTATTACATCTAAAAAAGAAAAAAATTAGATCCATTTTTTAACATCTATAATAATGAAGTGTGCATTTTTTTACGGTGCACAAAATTGTTTTTTAATTATAGGTCTTCCTTTCCTCTGTACTCAGTGGAGACTGTCTATATACTAGAGCAATACCAAAAAATGGTTCCCCAGGCAAAAATTTCCAGTTACTGTGTTTACTTTTTGCGTTAGCTCCAGGAAAGCCTAACTGAAATAAATATAGTAACAAATATAATATGAATTAATTAATCTTGATTGGTTAATTCATTTTTTAATCAGTCATTTTATTTTTACTTCAAATCATAGTTTTCTGACTAATATGCTGTAGGGATGGAGCCCTTTCTCATTTCTTTCATTGTCTTCAGGCATATACAGCTCATGTAGGCCATGTTTGAAGGTCTGACTATTCTACATAGTAGTATTAGAAAAATACACAATACAAAATCTAAATTAGTGCTACTGGATGAGCATGCAACTTAAAAGACACTTTTGTTTGCAATAATGGTTTGTCACATTATATGTTAAGGCACATACTTTAATATTTTAATTTATTTATCAAATGATGATGATAATCATTGCTGAACTTTTTCATTTTTACAGTAGCTAATTTAAAAGAAAAATGTATCATGCATGCAGTTAATAATAAAACGAAGTTTGGCTGTGGATTTGTGCTCAGAACTGATTGATATAGGCTTATGTGTATACACACATCTAAGACTTGCTTTTTCTCAAGAGGGATGTAAATTCTTTATATTTTGAATTTATTGACGGTTTCATGTTGTTTTTTTGGCTCTTCCATAATTAAAATGTTGATTATAAAGGGAGAGGTTTTTTTTTAATGCTTAGCTCTATCTGCATCATCTTGGTCTGAGTTTTGAATTTTATAGGTGATTTGCAAAGTGTTTGGAATACATTCTTTATGACTTAACAACCAGCTTTAGATTTTGTTTATTGATAATCGTCATCATCTTGGGTGTAATTTTTAATATGGATACATTAGAATGCTTTAAGAGAAACAAATTGTTAATAAAAAGTAAGAGCCGTAAGACTTTAAAATTAAAAGATGTGGCAGAATAACTCAAGCTAAAATCTAGTTTAAGTTAGCAACCACATCCCCATGGCATTTTTGAAGCTTTCATGGAAAGAACCTGAGAGATGGATAATACTTGCTTTACTATTACCCATTTCAGTCACTATGCTGGGAGATGTTATTACTGTTACATCTTTTGGAAAAGTTACTTAAGGATAAAATACATTTTAGTGGGTATTGTCATTATTTTCATTATGAAAACTATATTTTTACCACTAAACATTTAAAATTAACTGTTTCCATTTCTTCCATTTAGTGTAACAGTTCTGCTTAGGTGATTAACGGGGGTTGGAAATGGAAAGATTAAGAGCTTAAAAGACTCAGAGAGAGGTTGAACTTGCATCCTGAGCCCTTCCTAGTGCTTTTGGAAGAAAAGGCATTCAATATTACTGTGGATTCCCAAACATATAAAGGGAAAAATGCCACAATATCATATCCTTTCTCTAGGCTATAGTGGAAAAATTCCCAGTAAAGGAAAGGGAATGATTCTGTGGAGTCTCTTAAAAAGAATGGAAGTGGATCTGATTTCATATGTGGATTTGTTTTCCTTCTGGAGAAATAAGTTATGATAGCTGCTTCGTTTTTTTTATCAGGTCTGTAAAGGAAGAGCCTTGTAGAAAAGAAGGGCTGGAACTACCCATGTCCAAGTAATGGCTGCTCAGATCCCCTCCCTGCCCCTTCCTCCCTGTGCGCTGCCCCCCCCCCCCCCCCAGTGTTGTAATGGTGAATAAGCAAACTCATCTGTTTGATATTTTATTCAGACTTAGAAATAGTTTACCTACTTCCTAAACTAGGTAAATAAATTTGAGCTTTTTCTATGATCATCCTCAAATTAAAGCATTGCCACAAAACTTTCAGTGAAGAGTCTCCCTTTTCTGTAAAGGAAATTCTCCGTACAGGATGCTACTGGGGAAGTCCCTTTGTCATGGTTCCAAAAGGACCATGATCTTCTGTGACACCTGAGCAGGATCTGATGCACAGCAGTGAAGGGCACGGAATATGGAAGTACAGAGTCTGTGGCAGATGTGAAAGTTCTGAGGCATATGCTTTCTACATATGTTCAAGTCTTTTCTCTGTGGGTTTTTTTTTAAATATATAGGAATATTATAATCTCTAGTTCCTAATATGAACAGTGGAAAAATAAATATCCTGTTATGAATTATCTGAGTTTTGGCCTGTCAAAGGGCAACTACACTCCTGTCTTAAGATTTAATAAAGCTGTAATCTGTAGTCCACTGAAGGTTAGCAAAGCATTTACTTTCAAGAAAATAAAATTCGATAGCAGATGAAGGTTTTTATTACTGTAAAAATTAAAAAATCATTTTCATAGTCTAAAGGGAAATATTTGTGGATTTCTGATTCATGGTGTGTGTGAATAAAATGACTTCAGTTACCTAAGGTTCAGGTGAAAACTGAGTCACTTATATACAGCAAGAGTACAACAAAACCTATAATGAGTATTTTTGATTGAATAGGCTTATGAAGGGGAAGCTGTTTAAGATTTTATCTTAAACCATTACTTTACTCTTGAAAATGAAAGTAACTATGGATTACATTATAATCACAGATTCTCAAAAGGTATAAGCTCGGTTGAAATATTTTGGCAGGCTATTAGTGTTTGTTGACAGGGAATCTAAGAAGTCTGTTCAGTAATCCAGCCATATAAATGTTTCACAGTACTCTGCACTATGTAACAGAAATTGTTTGCTAGAGTATTACTTCAACATTTAATAAGCATATGAGGTACAAATCATTTATTCACATAAAAAAAGAAATCCCTAAATAATAATTTCTACATCATGCAGTCTATTTGTATTACAGAAAAACATTTCCAAAATTCTTGTTTGATAGCCTTATAGTTTACTGCACATTAAAATTTCTGACAACCTGTGGTGTGCTGTTACAAGTGGTTAGAAGTATTTATGAAAACTTGTTTGTGCTTCTAAGTAGTACTTTTGTACGCTGTAATAGTTGGTATTTTTCTTACACACTCAGTCTTAAAAAAAAAAAAGTCAAGTTTCAGGTTAGCATTGTCTTCTTTTTCAAAAAGTAATTGTAAACTAACATTGACATGTATTCTGTTTTAAAAAACACCATCCTGCAGAGCTTTTTGTCTGTTCTTGTAAAAACACCCTTCTGTGGTCATTATATATGAATTATTTCCTTGAGCATTAGGATCATCACAGTATTTTTTTTTTCTGTATACTGGGTAAGTGACTCTGGTAAATAAAAAATATGAGATAAACAAATACTATGTTATAAAGTGTGCTGAAGAGCAATGTTTGGTGCCTCAGGCAGTCTGAAGGCTTCAAGCGCGATTCTGAAAGTATTGGTTCTTATGGAGGTAGAGTAGCAAAATATGCAAACACATCATTTCAGTGTGTGGGTAGATGGTGAAGATCAGTGGGAATATGTTAATGGTGTACAAGAGCTACATGAATCTTCTAGATGCCTTTGATTTTGTGACAATGTTACAGTTATAAGTACTAATTCCAGGGAAAGTCCAGCAAAATAATCCAGTTAGGAGAAGGTGTCCATAAAGTGGAGAAGCAGGTTGAATGTCAGGTACAGAGAAGAGACAGCCATTAACCCACAAGAGGAACCAGGCTATGGTGGTCAGCCAGTTGGCTGGGGAGAAGTTGTCAAAACAGGGGAAAGGAAAAAATTCCTATTCTGACAGCATCATCTGTAATTCATTTGTAGAGCTCTTTACCACATGATGGTGTGGTCCACCACAGGGTGAATGCTAGAGGTTTACAGATGTTCAAGGAACCATTGGGTAAATGCATAGATGAAAAATGGGCTAAAGGCTATCAAAGATGGAAGTGTCCTGTGTGATCCAGGAAGACAATGAATCAAAATCACTGAAGGGTGGGAAACTTACCAGAAATGCCATTATCTGAATATCCTGTTCTTATCTTTGGATATCTTCTGTTGGTTGCTATCAGAAACAGGATAGGTAGACCTCTCATCTCACCCAGAACACCAATTCTAATACTTTTAGGAAAGCAGCCATAAGGAAGTGGTTCTCAGTTCATACACCATATTGATAAACCACCTCACTTATGGTTTCTCCTGCATGCCCAAATAAAAGCTCTCCACGATGAAAATATAACTTAGTTTATAAATCGTGTCCAAGCTATGTTGGGCTTTGTATAATATTCCAAAAAGATGCAGATAAATTCTGAAGTGACTGGCACAAAGCAATGCAAGTTATTGGAATAGCTGTAGATGAATCCCTATGGGGTATTTGCTTAGTTTGAATTTTGAAGGTTTTTTTCCCTTTGCATTAAAAAATATAATTGTTTGTATTGGTTGTATAACTTCTAAAAAATACTTCAAAATCTGTAACATAAAATACTGTCTCTACTAGAAGACAGCACTCAGTTAATTCACAACTGCCTTTGGCTTTGAGTAATACCTCAGGCAATGCTTTGTTACACTAGTACAAATTTCTCAAGCCAAGTTTTATAGATGTTCTTTTATAAATAAAATGCTTTCAATTTACAAAAATGGGTATAAAAAAACCTTCAAATGATTAAAAAAAATAAAATCCCTATACTGGCATTAAAGTTTGGTGCTTGCACTTATTCTCAGGTATCTGTCTCCATCCCTCTGTAAAATATACAAGGAAGAAGCCACTACATGAGCAGCTCAGATCGCTTTGATTTACCCTTTCTTATTTTTTTTTCTCTGCTGTGTTTTACAGCAGGTTAGAGAAGCAAAAGCACAGTTGAGATACCTCTCTTTAGAATTCACTGCAGGTCTGTTGCACTCTGGTGCACAAACTCTGTGTGTGTGCATGCATGCATGCATGCATACATATGCTTTGTGTTTTCACATGTTTGTGTGTGTATAGATATAAACAACCAAGCATTTGTGAATGATAGATTTTTAAAATGCAGACAACAAAAGAGGGCAAAGAGCAGGTAGTCTTTCTTATCTTGATCAGCTGAACATACAAGCCAGGATTTCCAAAAGCTTGTCCACAGATTCAGATTAGAATATACTTGTAGATTTATTATAGAAACAGGATATTATCAGACTTTTAATTTACTCTGGTTTCATGATTGTAGGTGATTAATCTCTCTGAAAGAGGGCATCCTCACTGAATATTAGAATATTTTTCTGTAATTAGTTTTGAAGCTACCCATACTTGGGGTGGGCGGAGAGAAAATCTCCTGTTAAAATTTTTGTAGAATGGCATGTTTTTTTATCTAGCTATCAGGCAAAGGAAATGAAAAATGCAGTTGCCTCTGATCCAGGTACAGCAGATTAAAGGTAGCAATATTACTGAGATGTGAGGTGGTCATTTTCAAAAACTACCTAGGAAATAAAAAATATTCAGTATATGAGGAAAAACAAAGTTTCCAATCTAAAATTAATGCAAAGTGAAATCAGGAAAAATTTGCACATTTTCAATAAATCTTTTTTAATTATTTTCATTTGATAGAGAAGTCTTTATGTTAAGTGCTCCACTTTCCTTTTGTTGTTTATTAAATTCATTTGCTTGGTAAGGAAAACAGATCCCATGTGTGAGTACAGCAGCAGTCTTCTGAGTTTCTATCAAACTGCTGAAATTATAAGAATCAGCAAAACTTCTGACTCCTCAGGTCCTGACAATAACCAGAATATGAGCCGGATCCCTTTTCTTCTCTTTTTCCACATTAGTAGCTCTACCTCTTGTGTACTATTATGTGCAAAAGAGAAATGAGTGTCTGTTAGAAATCTCACCTGCGTGATTCAGACATATACAATTGTCTAGGGATAAGGAGAGCTTGCAAAAAGAGTTTTTGATAGTAGTCTTTGCCTGTGTACTCATCTGTGCTATGTAAATGATAACTGTTGCTGTATAAAACCGAAGCAGAGAAAACTTAGCACACAATTCAAGAACGGAAGAACCAAGCATGTGATGAGAAAGGATACCCTGAACATGGCTGCTAGTCAGACTAGACCATTATTGTGTCTGCCTCGTATGTGCAGAATTCTAATCTGGGAAAATATATATTTTTTTAAACACAGAAACTACTAAAGAAACACAAACTGTCCAGTAAACTTTTATTTGTAGCCTGAGAGATTTAATTGACTCTCTCTAGTTGGTATCACATTGGTACTTCATACATTTTTGAAAATAGGTGCATGGAAAGGAAAACATGCATTCCTGTAGTTACTTTTGCTTTCAACTTTTTTCACTTTAATCTTTTTCCGCTGAATAACTCAGTAGAATGTTTTCCATGAAATTCACTGCATATCTTTTRGAAATAAATATAAAATGAAAGCAAAGTCACTTTGAGAGAGTCAAGTCACTCTGAAAGAGAACTATTGTAGTGATAAGAAGATCAGAGGTGTTTAGGGCAGCATATATCTGAGGTGTAATAGTTTCTCTCCTCTTAATCTCTGGTGAAATCATATCTTTTTGTGCCACTTTTGGATAGCAGATGATGAAGAGTTGTGGTTACATTGTCTGTGGTTCATAGACAATAAGGAGTACAAAATGTATACATATGTATGAATATCCACTATCATATGACATATGCAATGATAAGCAATAAGATGAGATCTAAGGCCCTGATGCTGCAAAAAAACTTTAAAACACAGATTGCAGAGCAATCTTGAATGTTATGGTTCTGTATTAGGAATGATTGCGAAGGGTAGGACTCTTCAGCCTGGAAAAGAGATGACTGAACTGGGGAAGACTGATAGCAGTTTGAAAAATCATGAGCAGCATGGAGAAGGTGGATTAAAGTTTTTATCTCTTTTAATAAAATAAAGACAAGTAAAGGCCATCATATGAAACAAGTAGAAACAGGTCCAGTAGAAATGAAATGAGGTTGGTCTTCATATACCAGCTCTCATACTTGAGTTTCTACATGTTGCAAAAAAAAGGTAAAAGGGTATGCAGGAAAGGCCCATATTAAAGAGGGTAGAAAAAATTGCAGGAAGAAAGGACTAGCATAATGTCCTAAAAGTTATGAGAGTGAAAATTTAAAAGAATGAAAAAAAGCCATTTATGTTTCATGTAAGAAATGGTTCCTAGCTAACAGATAAAAGAGCCTGAGGCAGAAATATCCCTCGGAATGAAAAACAAGTCATATTTTTAAGACCGCTAACATTAAGATGATGACAGCACTAGAAGGTATGATATACTGCCTGGAAGTATTCTAGTCTTCCAAGTCCTTCTGGATGAGAACTGTGAAGATCCRAGTTTGATTTCCAGCACTCTTTGCAGTTGCCTATCTGTGAATGTTAATGATCTATTACTTCAAAGTGAAAGTAATTGGAAAACCCATGTGCATATTTAAAAACTAGACAATGAAATCTGCATAAATATGTAAGTTAAGAATTTTGGAACATTTTAGTCCACTGAAGACATATATGACCCAATGGATCAATTAAAATATCTGTGTTTATGGCAGCTAGTGCATTCCTCTGAGTATTAGAGGAGATGGATGCAAGATGGCTTGATTACAATGTAGTGAGAGAGGGTGGTGTTTGTTTCATTCAGTTCTCATACATGCTGTCTCCTTCTTTGCTCTTTCATGTTGCTTGAGTAAAAAGAGAGTATCCTGTGAGTGGTGAGCTGGAATAAGTATTTTCTGTTTATTAAAAAGCAAGCAATAAAAAAGGAGAAAAGAGAAAAAGAAGACATTAGAGGGAGGGTAAAAACTGTAATGGTATTTGTTATTCATACAAAGGGGCCATTATAGGCCTATGTCTAGTTTTACTAGCTCAGAAAGGTATTCTGAAATGTTCAAAAAAGTGTTTTGAAATGGCTCTTGGGTTTTATTCACACTGAATTATAATGAATATACTTGATTATATTACATTTGGTTCAACTATCTGAAAATCTCACTTAGAAGAGATACAGATCCATCCTCATCAGTTATGAGCTTTCATATGACTGTCAGATAAATCCTAGCATATTTAGTAGTACCAGTAATTTGTTGTTCATGTGGTTATGAGCCTTCACAGGGCTACTATAGATGCCTGCATGTATGTGTTAGCAGAGAAGCATGAAGTACATGGTGCGTTCATTTTTATATGATTAATAGGTTTAAATATATCTTAAAATACTTAAGTATGCTGAAAGTGCTTGAAATATCTAGAAGCCATTCATTAGTTGTTCCTTTATTACAATTACAATTAATGAAAGGCTATAAATTTTATATTAATTTAGAAATGCATTTGGCTTCCAACAATTATGATCTTTCATGATGTGATGGTTACATAAAATAAACACAATTGCTGGATGCATAAATGTTTTTAGAAATATTTATTACTTATAATAAAGCTGTCTCTAAACTCTTTAATGATACAATAAAAATTACAGTACCAAGGGAGAAAGGTCTTTAATAAGAAGTGGATTCAGGCTAGCAGCAAAGCAGGACAAAGAGGAGAATACAGTCTGAGTCTTGAAAATGAGAGTGGATTGAAATATATATATGTGTGTGTGTGTGTGTGTATTTGTACATGTATCTCTTGAATACAAATCAAGCTGACAGTTTCTGGATGTTGATCTGAGACTCATTAAATAAAGGTAGCTATACAAAATCTAAGGAAAGTAATTGGAGAGACAAAACATAGGTAGAGGTTGATGGATTAACACAGAATTATCAAAGCTGACAGCCCTATGTTTTCCAGGGAAACAATCATGTGAAGTTAGGAAGAGGTGCTGAGCAAAATGGCACATCTGATTTCATGCTGCTCACACACACTGACCTCTGGCATTCTGTATGAGGTCAAATGACTTATGAAATTTCAGTTAGCAGGAACAGCGGACATGTAGGTTGATGGCTCAAATTAAGTGTGTTGAAGAAAGTAGGTAAAGGATTTTGTCATGTGCATGTCTTAGGCTTAGTAGAGAATACCTCAAATGATTCTTGTTGCATACTTTCGCTGCTTTTTAAGATATGTTGTTAATCTCTAATTTATCCCTCTCTTCATTTCATTAGTCAGGGTAGAAACTATTATTGCAAGTTATTCTCTCCCTATTGAGAATTCATGTTGAGAGAATAACTTGTGGTAATGCCTAGTAGAGGAAGGGATATACTGAAACAATTTGCTAGAATTGCATTTATTACCTGAAGCACTATAATTTATTTTTTTAGATTCCATAGGAAATATAATGGTTCATCCAAACAAAGATCCAATGTTTCTTTTAAGATATAAATAACTGTCCTCTATGTCCTAATAATTTAAAAGGCTGATTGTTAACATTTAAATTTTGTTATTCAGCTAAATCCAGTGTGACTTAGGATCTAGCAGTTAGCAGAGCCGTCTGTCTCTAGGAAAGACTGTAGCAGCTACTTTCTCACATGCACTTTTGCTACTGATATGGAGAAAGGAATTTAGTATTTTCCACTTGGCTCTGCAGGTAAGACAATCAGCACAGAACTACTCAAAATCTCTCTTCCTACATGGCTTTATAACTGTCACTGCTGGGATAAAATACTTGATGATATATGACATATTCGGTCAGACAAAAGTCTACTTTCTTATCTCTGACAGTGCAAATAGTGAATACATAGGAAAGAATATAGAACAGGGCAAGTGTTTAACAGTACTTCCCTAGTACTCTCCCATGTTATAGATCTGAGGTTCAGAGATTTTGAGTTAAAGGTGATATCTTTGTGTCTAAGAAGCAGCAGATGGAATTGGGAAAGAATGACAAAGGTTCAACACAGTCAGCCACAGTGGAGTAGAAAGCAGACAAATTTGACTCTATTCCCTTTCTCTACAAAATTTAGCTTTCTTGTAGCCTGAATTAACAGGAAAAATACAGGATGAAAAGGGAAAAATAACGTTCCTTGAGGGGTAATATAATTTGTGAACTGGCAAACAAATAGTGCCAGCAGAGAATAAACCATCTCTCAGTGTCCCTCAATCACCTCTCCCTGGAAAATGCTGCAAGTCTTTTATAAATGGGGTATCAATATCGAAATTCATACTTCTGTGCAGGTTTCAAATGGCTCATAAATATGACTATGGCTTTCTTCTGTGAGGCACCATGCCACTTTTTGTGAGAAGCAACAATAAATAATATAATCATTGAAACCAGCTAGTCATATCATACCAAAATTTGTGGTTTCAAGGAGTCAGAATCATCAGAGTCCAAACTCTGCCTGTGTTTCTAGAATTACAGCATAGGAGATAAAGGCTTTATCCAGTTCCAGAAGACTCGGTACTGAGCAGTATCTGGATCAGAATACTACTTCTAATATTGAAAATTTACTGTAAAGAAGCAGCAGTCTGCCTAAGTTACTGGGTTTTATTTGAGGTTTTCTAAAACTGTGACTGAGATCTTCAAGGCAGTGTTAGTCATCTGAAACTATCATACTAAGAAAGGGAGACAAAATATACATGAGGAAGGACCTGTGGTTTTGGAACACCTTTCTTAATATAAAGGATATGATTATATTTGGCTATATTCTAGGATGCATTTTTACTTTCTAATAGAAGTGGAATGCAACAACAGTTCAAGGACATATGAAAACTGTTATTTTTTGATTCTTTCCCCTTTATTTCTAGAATGTATTTACTGTTAATTGATTAAAAACAAATTCTTTTATTTTATGAAGTGATAAGAAGCTTTTAGATATAGATGCCATAAAAATGCCACAGAAATAATGATCACCTTAGAAAACTAGATTTAAAAAATTACTGATATGCTAACAAAATCAAAAAACAGCTGAAGTGATATACTAGAACAACAAATGAAACAACACAGAATATAACGGAAAACGTGGGTAAGTACAGAAAATTCTCTGAACAGTTACTGGTGAAAAGAAAGCAGCAAAATGAGCATCTAGTGCTGGATAATTCTGTGGAAAATCTACTTATTTGTTATTTTAAAAGGAAACCCATCAGAATATTCTCAGTAGTAGTATCCGAAGGAAAACCTACACATGACTGTATATGATGATAAAACAGAGGGGGGTAACTTGAAGAGTTGTGGAATGACTGTTTTAATCTCAGGCTTTCCTTGAAAAGGTGGTTTATTCTTACAGTACACTGAATGGTGCTTAAGGACATGTAGTATTTATTACGCTATAAAGCAGCACAGAGAGGAGACAGCAGGAGCTGTCAGTAAAACAGTGCTTATTGTTCATATTGTGACACTCCAATTAACCCTTGAGCTACATAAAGAGACCTCTTGGGTTGTCAATCCAGTTATCCAGAGCAGCAGCCTAGAATAGAAAAGAGGAGCCAGAAAGGAGGCTACCAAGAGAATGAACATTCTCAAGAAGCAAAGGAGGCAGTAGATGAAGAGTCAGGATAATGGTGTTACTTTTTGATTTCTTCATTTTCCCATGTTAATAATACTATTTTGTTTGCAAGTCAAACAAAATTACGTTATTGCTGTAGGCACTGTTTTGCTCAGACTTTCTGAGCTAATTATATATTAAGCAAGCAAGCAAAGTCTTTCAAGTCCTGAAAGTCTTTCATTTTTAAAGTGCAAGAAATATCTGATGCATTTTTACATATAGTCTGTGCTCCTTAAGTCTGTACTTGTAGTACTGATTCCTAGGAAACAAAGATTCTGGTCATATTTTATAGGGAATATATTTCTGTTTCTGTAACTGTTGAACCAAATTCCAAGGAAGACTGTTCAGAAAGATTAAGTTCCTAAAGATTCTGTGAAAATAAGGAGTTCTACAGGAAAAAGGACCCTAATACCTCAAGTAAAGAGAAGGTTTTACTGACAGATCTTATTTTATTAAATGTGAGAGAATTTGCTTTGGAGAGGATCCTAAATGCTTGAATAAAATGGAAGAGCTTTGGCTGCAGCTTTTGCCTCCCTGAACACCAAAATCCATCATCAGATAGTCTGTTGGAGGATAGCTGGAATTACTAGTCCAGTGCTCAGAATTACTTGGGTTTATATCTTTCTCTTTAACATTGATCCCTCATTGTTATTTCCTAACTTCCTATTTTCTAAGATTTCCTAACTTCCCCTTGCTTGCAGATTTCCTCGTATTTCTTGGAAGCAGTAATACAACGGAGATTCAGGGGTGAGCTTTTTACTTCTGGTGTCAGTGAATTAACATATCCTGGGAAGCACGGAAGGTTTCCAGAGATAGAGAGAAGGAAAACCAACCCCACGCTGTCCCATTGTTTCAGAGAAAGAGTTACTCTATTGTGTATTCGTTATAAAAATCTGTAGCCTGACCCCCCTTCAGATGTTAATTTGTTTATGTTCACAGTACTCATACAGATGAGGAGAGCTCTGACACCTCCATTTTAGAGGTGAAAGGCAGAGGGACACTCAGTGCCACTAGTCACCACAGGATAATTTGTGGTCAAATAGAACAACTGAACTGACTGAACGACCATCTCCTGTAATTCTTGGTAGAGCCTCAATTGATTTCCCATCTTCTAAAAATAAGGCTTCTTATTTCAGGTTCAAACATATCTAGGCTTTCTCATTTTTATTTTGCATAACCCTCAAGATAAGATTCTGAATAACAGAATACTTTAAATGATCTTCATTTACTTTTATTTTTATTTATGGGGACATTTGTTGATATTTAAGAATTTTTTCCACCTGCAATTAGAATGCAAGTTAAATTTCAGGCAAGCCTGAAAGGCTTGGATTTTAACTTAGAAGCTGGGAAACTTAAGAATTCATGCTTTTTTTTACATTTCAAAGTTTAAATATTATTATGATACAGTCTTTATTAAGTAGGGACAGATGAAGGGTTGCAGAATCATAAAGAGCCTTGTTGGCCAGATTAAATTTAAGTTGATAGTTAAACATCTTGACAAGGGGATATGTCTGAAAGCGAGAGAAAAAGAGGCAGGCCCAGATTTAGGTCCTCCAGACACTTTCCCAGGAAAGTATTGGAATTGAAAGCAATCATGTTTATCTGCTTCAAAAACAGAAGATTAGGTCAAAAAGGTGAGATAAAAGAATTGAGATAAAATAAAGATTCTGTGATTTGGCCAGGAAGAGATCTGAGAGTGTGGTGCTGGAATAAGAAGAGATTGTTATTGTTTGGTTTGATTTTTCTGCAGAGTGAACTGACAGAATTTCAACATGTTTGAGGAAGAAAATTCAGGGAGTGATTTCTCTGACTAGGGTTTGTTTCATTTTATTTTTATTTTTTCACAATTATACATCATATGCTTCTCTTTTCCCTGATAGCTTCTTTGGCTTTTGCATTGTCTTACTAAATGTTTTCTAAGAAACCAAAGCAAATATTTATGAATCTTAAATTGGAAGATAAGAATAGGAAGCAAAGTTCACTGTTACCTCTCCTGAAGTTGAGAGAGAGAATTTTTACTGAGGTAATCTGAGAGAAATTAGTTTTCCATCAATATTCAGTGAAGTATTACTACTCTCTGCACACTGTACTAACCACATGGAAGAGTAAGTAGTGAGTGGGTGATGTTTTCAATTAATTTCAGTAAGAACCATGGAGGACCAGAGAACCATGGAGGACTGGAGAAACTGAGGTGAATTAAACACACTAGAGGCTGGAACATCACAATTGTAGATATAATTGCACACGGATAAATGTGTAAAAACACATAGTGTGTCTGAGAAGTTCAGTAATAGGGTTTTTCATGATTCTTTGAGAAATAACTGTAGACCATACATCATGGCTGAATCAATAAATGTGTCTGCTGCATGTACAGTTTCAGCATAATTAAAATGTACTAAATAGTAAAGAGAAAAATTGATTATACAATGAATTAATGCAATCTGAATAAAGAAGCTTGGTTAATTGGCCACTTTGCTTGAAACAAGCTATAGGAATAGCTGATATGAGGGAGACAAAAAATTTTGTTCTGGAATAGGAAGACCTGCATTTAGTGAGTGATAGTAACCTTTTGCAAAGGATTCAGTGAGTCCATTGTCTTAAGAAGGTTTAAAAAAAAAAATCCTGGATGTAATGAAAAATAGTTGATAAACATGTTTTGTCCATGGAGAGATTTATGAAAGGGAAAGCTAATTAGGTAATAAAGAAGGATACATGTAGGACAACAACAAAAATGCTACTTTGTAAAAAAGTGATATAGTATTATTTGGTTGTAGATTGAATGCTTGCAGAAAAAGGGAAAAAAATGTTTTCTCTCTTTAGCTATTGAACTACTATCTATATAGTTTCTATTCAAACCTTTATTTTGCCAATGTCTTGCAGATCCTGTACCATGTGTCTGTGACGATGTCTTGTATATCTCTGGGGCATTGAAAATGATTATAGATGCCTACCCTCAGCACCTTGGATTTTTTAAATATTTTTCTGTTTTCTGAGTCCTTAGTATGTGTGATTTCAATATTTTTTCTATAATATTGTTATATTTTAATGAAAACTGAAGGAATCAAATGATTCCAGGTGTTGAGGTGCTTGGAAATTAAAGAAAAAGTTTCTTATGTAGTAGGATTTAGTAGTCATTGGCGTTGGCAGGCCTTGGTTAGTGGTTAAAGATGCGTCTAATACATAAACCTGTTATATTACTACTACCAACATGATAAAGACAAAGAGAAATTTAGTTATGTCTTATAGCAAATTTAGAAGAGCAGAAGAAGAGCTGTAAGCTAAGTCATAGAGTCATATAGTCTAATAGTTATAGAATAATTTAGGTTGGAAGAGACCTTTGGATGTTAGTTGGTCTGACCCCACTCAAAGCAGGGCTAAGCTTTAGAGATTTTTTCCCTGCAGTCTGTCCAATGTATGTTGCATTCCTCAGGGTATGATGCATTGCTGCATCCCTTCATGAGATGCGCAGTTCTCTTCTTTTTGAATCTAGCTAATCCTTTTAGCCTGTATAAGATAGTTTAGTCTGTATATGATATTCTCCTGTGTTTTGCTGGAAGCACCTGGACAAAACTGAATCTAAATATATGGACAGACTTTAAACCTGAAGAACCAAAATATGCAATACTCATTTGAAACAACTTCACGCTGATCTTAATAGGAACAGTTTGCATCATCAAGAAAGTACCCTGGCCTTACTTTTTGTGACAATTTAGGAAAGCGTTTTAGTTAACTGAAGTAGTTTGGCACTTCTGACTGATAATTTTTGTATATTTTAATAAAGGGAAGGAGCATGGTGATGAAAAATGCTTTCTCATAATGGGAAAGCTGATACTTATTAAGCATGTTATGAAAGACTGATTGGCCTGAGTAGTCTTTTTGTAGACTATGAATTGTACTGATTTTCTTATTTTTCGCCTAAAAGGTAAGTCAGGGACTTGAGGATACTGAAAATTAGCTGATCTCAGGCACTCCATTCTCATAGTGACCTTCAACACTGTGATCAGACCAATTCCCAGTTGCTAGAGGAGTGCAAGTAGTCTACACTTAGCTAATAGATTAGGTTTACTCAGGTGATACAAAGTTTACTAGAGCATCCTCTTGTGGAATAGTTGTTCTTAGTAACAAATAAAAGGGTGTTAAGACAGAAAAAATAAAGAAAATATATTATTGATCAGGCAAAACTGATCTGTTCCTAATTCAAATCACCCAGCATTTGCTGTCTCTGTACTCCACTTTCTTTATGTTGAGGCGCAGCAATGACTCTTGTACTTATGGCAGCTCAATCTCAGATGAGTTTTTTAGACTATGAATTATGACATACCTCGTCCTTAAGCTGTCAGTTGGCTAAAGATACATTGCAAAATGTCTGTTAACTTTCCTAATGGGAGAAGGGAAATTTTTCAATAAGGAAAATATATTTTCCCATTACATAGGGAGAATATTCTATAATGAATGTCATTCTTACACATGCGCTATAGAGTTTAATATGCATAGTGCAGTTATCTCAAGGAAGGTTTCTGCATGAAATCAAATAATCTCCATGATCCAAAATAAATTCATGCAAACAATGAAGAACAGAAACTTTCAGTTACCAGTGGGAGAGCATTTATCAGAAAACAGCTGTTCCATTTCAGATCTCATTTCTGATACCTGACTGTAAGGGAAAACTCACAAAATATCTTCAACAGATAATTCTTGGACCCGAAACTAGTAGCACCAGAAGATTAAAAAAAAAAAAAAAAAAAGACCCAGTTGAAATACTGGGTTTATGACATATTATAATTTTCCTTACACCTCCCTCTCAGATCACCCTTAATTTTCCATAGGTAATAACTACCTGTCTCTCTCTTGCTGTTTCTCCAAAGCTAATGACTCTTATTCCTTTGGTAATCTTTCTTCTGCTCCACAGGTACTAACCATACTTGTCTTTCACCTTATTTAGCTGATTAATGTAATTAAGTTAGAGTCAAAGCAATTGTACTCAGTCTTTATTTGTTTCTGCTTCAGGCCTGGGTAAGTGCGTGAAGTTTCTCTTTAACTATACCAGTTGGGCTAGTAAGTGATATTACCTTTTCCTGTAAATCTTGCCTTCTTTTTTTCTAGTTAATTATTTCTGATAAATCTCTTATGCCATGGGGAAAAGGCAAGAAAAAGGTCTACATTCACACATGGTCTATACAAGTCTTCATTGATCCTGCCAAGTTATCGGAATCTAAACACAGTGTAGCTCCACAAGATAATAGGTTTGGTAGCAAGGGTGGCTTATGAAATCCTTGTCCAAACTTTGCTGTCATCGCCCTCTTAGTTTTGCCAATACAGGTCAATTTTTGTATGACTGGATGATCGAAATAAGCTATTAAAAACAGAAAAAAAAATGCTCTAACCAGTTTTCCATTTTAAAGTGGAGCCCAACAAACAGTTTAATACATAGCTGAGAGAGGTGAGCTGTGACTTGGGGGTACAGATGAACAGCTAGGACAGTTATTGCTTTAAGCTGCTGCTTCAAACTGGATTCTTGTTGAAGTATCAACAACCGGTTGTCTTCTGAGGGTTACTGATATGTCCCACTCTAACAAAGTAGCAAGTAGGGGGTTTTGTCTGTTTTTTAAACACCAGCCAATGTTTTTGGCAGATCAAATTCAAACTTTCATAGTTGCTGTATTCAGCTGGTCAACCATACCTGTGATTTTACAAGCAGTAAAAAACTGCTTCCACTGTACTTTCATTTACTTTCATTCTAGCCTAGGGGGAACTAATCACTTGCTTCAACTCTAAGTGTTTAAAACTGCGGGCGGTATCTAAGGGGCCAGATACTTCAGAAAGTTCTAGGAAAACCAAATTTGTTAGAAACAGCATCACTTTTTATAAAAACTGATTTGTACTTTTTCTTGGGATTACATGTCAAGTTGATCATGGATGCAGAAGTCTCCCTGTGTAATCTACTGTTAAAGTTAGCTTTATGTTCCAGCACATAAACAAACTGCATTTGGTTTGCAGCCACTGCTCTTGTGTTATCAATGATTTAGTCGATAAGTTTGATTTCATATTTTTCCATTTTTGTGTTTTGCTTTCACACTGTAACGTACCCTGACATGCTTTTTTCTGACTCCTCTTAAGCAACACTATCCAACTCAACACTGGTTGAGGCATTAAGTTCCAAGTAGGAAACCCCAAAGATTCATGAGTTTACAGAAAAAGAATGCAAAGTTGAGGCAGCCATAGGACTAGAACCACATTTAGAAAGTGGCAGCATGAAATGCAGGAATAAAGATCTATTATATAATCTTATTAAATGGAAACCTTATTGAATCATGGGCTCATCTCTGCTGCTATGGAAACTGTTTTGTAGATGGTTATAGAATCAATGGATTGAAGTGATTACAAACATGGAAGGAAATGAAATACAATGTGGAACTTCTTTTTTGAAATAATGATAAATGTTCTGACAAATTGAAAAATGGGTTCCAATAAATGAGGAATTCTGTTTAGTAAAATGTTTTGAGCTTTTAATAAACTTTTTTTTTTGTTCCTCATTGAAAGGAAAATAAACTTTTCATTCTTTTTTTTAAAGACTATCCAATAGTCTGGTAGTGAGCATGCACATATGGGATGTGGGATGCAAAGCTCAAATGAGGTAAAATAGTAACTTGAATGTGTTTGACCATATGTTCCTGTATTTCTGAAGAAACCTTTTCCAATTAAAGTCAGCACAGCCGATACATTTTATAGTATTTTTTTCCAAATTAGCATTTTCATTGAAAAAGTTTACTTGACAATTTTGCAGATATCCAAATGATGAAAAATAATGAATCTGAGTTAATGGGATGATTACAGCAATGGAATCCTAATCTTAGTTTCATAATTTTCTTTGTAGAATTTCTCATTGTTTTCTATAGTTTCAACCACACAAAAGCTTCCCATGGTGAATCCTCAACCTGTAAATGTTCTCTGATCTTTTTCAGTAAGACATCCTGCATGCCAAATCATTTATAGTTTTTAGTTGCTTCTCGGTAAATTATCTATAGATAGTCCATTCTGCTATTGGAAACAGCTCTCAGTTCATGACTGGTTAAGAGTTGTATGTACTTAAACAAAAAAGAAGCAGTCTAAATATATCTTAAAATAACAACTCTCCCCCCACAACCATTTCTCTCACAATAGTTATGTAGAGGCAAGGTTAAAATGCTTTACCCTTTCACTGGGAAGGCATATGTCCAAAATGATTTTTTTCTTAAACTGGCATATAGCTGAAGAGACTGCCTTGATCAAAATTATTTACTCATCAAGTTTTCACATGGGTATGTAAAAACAAAACTGCAAAAATCACCACTCCAACTATGCTTTCTTTTCTCTTAACACATTAGTGAGTTCATCTGGCTTGTAATGGGATCTGATAAACACCAGCAGCTGGGATGGGAAGGGCAATGTGGAGAGCCCCCACTCCTCCTTTCAGCTCTCCTGGGTTATTATATCAGGTCACTTTTTTTTCATGGCTGCAGCCTGAGACTGGTAGGATCATATATTCTCAGAGACTGATAAATGTCTTTTGTCCTCTTAATTTTAAAACAAGTAATAATGTAACTTTTGCATTCTTCCCCAGTTCCATGGTAGAAAATCTTCAGCAGTAAATACCATTTTTGAATATTCTCTCCTCTCTTCCCGATACCCATTTCTGTCCCTTTAATACCGTGGAGTCCCTGTGCGGTTCTTTTGACATCAATATTTGTGTATGGCATTGATGAGCAGAATCAGGGAATGTAAGGAACGACGAAGAAAGGAAGTGTGTGTGTGCGCGTGTGTTTTTTTTTCTCCTGACAGTTCATTTTCTCCATGGCACGGGGCCAGGAGAGAAAAAATGGAAGGGAGCAGTACAGCTGCTGCTCTAGATTTCACATTGTGAAACCACATCTTGAGCCAGTGTAAGGCAGTGCTGCATGCGGCTACTGTCATCCTGACTGTGTGCTAAGGCTGTCTCCTGGCTTTCATACTATCCTGTTCCACGCTGTCCTGTTGTAGTTTGTATGCTTCTGAAGTAGAGTCTGACAGAGACCTTGCCTGGTGTTTTGGTGCTCCATCAATTCAAGTAATAATATGGAATTCTGGAGAGATTATTGAGCTGTCACACCTACATGAAAATATCTTATGATTACAGTCAGTACTTGTATAGTGTGCAGCTTCTGACTCTGTTCAGAGGAAATATATATTTTAAAAGTTGTGTGTAAAATAAGCTATTGTGAGTTTAATGCAAGTTTTACAGAAAGGCCTCTGCCTCAGCTTTTATTCACACTCTATCACTTTTACAAAATTCAGAGTCTTTATTTTGGCAGTACTCACTAGTCAATTCACATCTCATGTAATTGATATTTAGTTATGTAATTTGAAAGTTAATAAGGATAGAGTACACATTTAGAAGGGACTCAGAAGATATTAAAAATTCAGAACTTGGTGCTGCAGGATTTTCTTGGTCAAAGAAGTAAAAACTTTCCTACAGACAAATAAGGGAAAATTAAATGCACTGACTCTTCTATTATCTCACTCCTGGATGTGAGAAGACATTAATAAAGTATTGTCTTTATTATCTGCTTTATAAGTGACAGAGTAGAGATTTAAACAAATCTTGAGATAACTGAATAGCAGTTAGAACTTGTTAAGGCAGGCCTATTGCAATGAATTCTAACATTTTGAAAAATAATACTGTAATATTAGATCTATTTGGTACTCTCATATGAGTAAATACTTGCAAATGATTTAAAAATAACAATTTATTGTGGAGATATAATATGGCTGTTTGATAGATAAAAATTTCTCAAAGTCATTTCTAATTATTGTACAGAAACTTTCAGCATTATATAACTCCATTTTGTCAAAGATTACTTGTGTAAAAGTGCATGTGAGTTATGTTCATTGTAAAAGAAATAAGAATCTCCGAGTTTAATGTATGAATTAAACATTCTCGTCAGTTAACACACAAGTTCTAAAAATAAAATACATTCATTTCTGATGAGTTCAATCCTTAGTCATTTATGCCACAGGTATTTAGTACATTAAGACGACCCTTTGAATAGAAAAGCAAATGGGCTTGTTTTGCTTTGTCAGCTGCAAGGTTTCAAGCTCCAGCGTTTCCACTCTGCAGTTTCCTTTTCAGGCTATCCTGTGAAATGAAACTGCTCATCTGAACCTTGAAAACTCTTTTGGGATGCTAATTCTGCTTCAGAAGGAGCAGTATTCCCTATACACAGGGCTTTCACGAAGCTTTCTTAGTATAATGCTGCTGAATTTGCATGCTTCTTGCCACCCAGGCAAGAAGCCTGCTCACTCTCTTGAAATTAGCTCTTTTGGCAAAGATTAAGGGCTTTCTGTTACCCTGCCAACTGCATGGAGTTATCCGAGCCTGTTAGGTCAGACTCTGCAAGCAGAGTTGGGTGGCATGAGGCTCTCCTCCAATACTTTCAGCTCAGCACTACCTCAAACTGCAGTCTCTGAAGCAGGGTCCATAACCTTGTATCAGGCTTCCTGTGCAGCTGTCTGGAAAGAATTAAGCACTTCTGAATGTACATGATGCAGGAGGCTGCTGAGTGGAGCCTGATTAATATTACAAGTAAGGATTATTGGTGACGTGATGAGTTTGAATCCCAAGTGTGAGATTGGGTTTCATGGCTTTGATCTCCCTTCTGAAGTAGGCACACAAGCCATTTCTTGCATAGAATGAATAAAAAGCACCGTTTTTTTTTTAATTTGATCTCTAAAAAGACATACTGTCATTCTCTTTTCGAGGTATCTTAAGCATTATAGCATTCCTTTTGGAGGTTCAGTGTCTTTTTTTTTTCTGATGGAAGAAGTCTGTTAAAATGTGTGTGTCCAACTACCCAAATGGTAAGTCTTGACAAATCTAGGATAGAGGCAGTTCTGGGGATACAGGGACAGTCTTTGTATCTGATGAAGGTATGTAATATGATGTAAAAATATGAATTTGTTGGGTCAGCGATAGACAGGAAGAGGTTCTCTGTTTTGATGGTACACTAGGCAGGGAATCTACATTCCAAATCCTGCATCAGAAAAGGACCTTTTCATTCAATGCCTGTGTGATACAAAATGTGTTTTCTTGGAAGCAGGGAGTGGAACACAGGAACATGGACCACCTTATAGGCTAGTGGTAAGATCTTGCATTAGTTTTGGAACTGAATTCCCTCAGCAAAAGACAGATTGAAATATAGTTTTGTTCATCTGAGTGCTTTATCTCTCAAACATGGTTTGCATCCGTGGAGAGCATGCCTGGTTTTAGGCTAGAGGGCTAGAGAGAGGAAATACTTTGTTTGGGATGCGCTAAACTGCTTAACGCCGTCAGGACTGATGTGCTTTTGAACATGATGAGATCACAACAGCAGCTGTAGAGAACTATCTTCACAGGAAAAAAAAGATCTTAGAATGTGAGGAACTTGAAATGCTGAAACAGATTTTGATTCCCGTAGGCTTAGCTGTCAGCTAAGCTGAGCTCAAGTTCTGGAGATCCATATTTAGGAGTTGATGGTAAAATCTCTACTTAGGGATTTTAGGTATGGGCCATTAGCACAGCTTTTATTTTGTCAAGAAGCCTTGCATTCACTGAAATGAGAGTAAGATAAGATCCACCTTTATCATTCAATGAGTCTTAATTTAAAACTCAGTATTTTTATTTTAATGCATCTACTTTAAAGTCATTGACTTTTTAAAGTTGCTCCTGATTTTTCACCTATGCAACTTGCACCAAGATTAGCTCTGAGCTATCTAACTAAAATAATGAAATGACTTTTCTACAAATTGCCTTGATTCATTTCACCAGCTAATTAAAATAAAAAGTAGATACAGTCAACCTTAAGTTATATATTTCAGTTAAGCTGAAGTATTTGTGTTTATGATACTTTCTCATAAAGTAGAAATTAAGTGTAGTTTCTATTCATGATAGTGGCTAGTGAATAACGAGTATCCCATATTTAAATAAATACTGTGAAATTCAAATGAAATTATTTCTCTGTGAGAAGGGCGGAATTGAGAGAAAAGTGATTAATGTTCCTGAAAATAGAGGTCATAGAGCCATATGCTTGGTCTATTTGTTTTCCTCACTTCTGATTTCCTAAAACTTGCACATAAGTCTTATGCTAAGTCTGAAATAATGAAACTAAAACCTTTTTGATATAAACAGATTTTTGTAGTTACTGTTAGTCTCCTTAAGTTTTGAGGAAAATATGACAAAATGTATGTGTGTGTATATAAGTGTGTGTGTATATATATGTATGAATGTATTTTAAAATGGGCCAAGTAAGTATTTGCATTTGAAATGAAATTCATAGAATCATAGAATAGCTGAGGTTGGAAGGGACCTCTGGAGTTTGTCTAGTCCCATCCCCCTGCTCAAAGCAGGATCAACTAGAGCAGGTTGCTTAGAACTGTCCTGTTAAGTTTTGAATGTCTCCAAGGATGGAGACTCCACAACCTCTCTCGTTAGGAAACTATTCAACATCATCAATTAATTTCTCTTCCAAAATGAATTAGGAATAGTGTTACATACACAAATTTACATTAGCACATTGTATTAGAATTCCTTGGCCATTTTTAACCAAACTTGTAGCTTCTTGTTTTACAAAAGCTATATATATTTTTTAATTGATAGTGTTTTCTCTTTGCTAGCCTGAAGTAGTGGGATGTTATTTATGAACAATATTTATATGCATATACTGTGGAGTCCTTCAGCCTCAAGACAGACAGAGGTACCAAAATGGACTATTCAACCTTAATTGTTTACAAGCTGGAAGAATGTTCAGGTCATTCCCAACTTATCTGCCTTTATTTACAAGATGTACTTCTGAAGAAAGGAAATTCTGAAAATAATTAATAATTAAACATCATGAAAAGCTTGCTTCTTATTTTTTCATTTTGCTTGTGCAGATGTCTCATTGTTACGTGGTGATCTTTTAATTGCCAATGTTCTAGCAGAATATTGTCTGCTCAGTAGAGACAATTGCGTATATACTAGAGTGCTGGAAATGTGACTTACCCCATAAACTCTTTGCATTAACAGAAATGCTTTACACTTTCACAGATCTTTCATCAGAAGATGTCAAAATGTCAAAGCAGCTTTGTGCTTTATTTTATTTTTTTTCTTTTAAGAGATTAAGAAGGCAGTGTTGGGAAAGCTATGTTTCCCCTAAGTGTATGGGGGCAAAGTGACAGGCATGAATCTTCATATATCAAAGCTAGACATGGTCCACTTGCTAGTGCAGGTGTTCAATAGTGAATAATAGTGATCAAGAAATGGTAGGATGTTATAGAGTGCCTTGATGGCACTTGTGTACACAGGCGAAGCCGGTGCTGGAGCCTGTATTGCAAAGCATTCACTGTCTGCTGGCTCATCTAAGCTGGTTTGCCATCTTACATTGTATTCTACAGCCACATCTTCATTTGCTTTGTAGAACAATATATTATAATTAGACTAAACAAATGAGTTTGGGTACCATAGAAATAGCAGTGCAAAGCAACATTTTGATTACTTTATTCTGCTGAGAACAGTAGCAGTGAGTGAGTGACTTGATGCACGTAATTAGTCTTACTGTGTTCAAAGAGTATGCATGAGTCTTTGCAAGAGCAGGGACTGGGTTTATGAGGTCTTTGGGACATTCAAGCTCTTAGCTTTTAAGACTTTTATGCATCTGTGAAGCACTACTCAAAATTTATAGCACTATACAAAAACTAATGTATGAACTTCTGCGCATTTTATTCATTTATATAAAGAAGAATAGCAGGTATGCTGTGTTTCTTGTTGGTGTAGCTATTCCTAATGTGCTATAGAAATTTATCAAAGATCAGGACTATAAAAGAAAAAGGGAGAAACCTAGAATGCATTATGTTCTTTCTTCCAAAATGTCAGTGTAGACACTTCCAAAACTACTGTAGACGTGAATTAGTTAATATTGTTTGAAACAGTAATAGACTCTCTCTGACTTTTACTGAGTGATGCAAAGGCCATTAGAACTGATGGAAATTTTTCGTTCTGACTTCAGTGCGCTTTGGATCAAAGACTGTACCCTACCTTTTGGATCCGGACCAGAGAGGAAAACCATTAGGTAATAGTAATTTTCAGAAGCAGGGAAGAACAAAAATTTGATATGCTTTGCATAATGTGAATGAAGGCTGAGAAGCTTAATATGTTCTTGAAGTGGTCTGCTCCATTTTGTGCAGCTATTTGTATCTTTGCCTAATCAAAATGATACAGGTGGTTTTTTTGTCTGTTTGTTTTTTTCACTTCTGCTGTGAAAAAACAGTCATGGAAACACTCTTAGGAGTTCAACAGTCAACAAAAAGAAGTTCCATTTTATATACTGAGTCACAGAGGCTGTGGTGATTACAAGGAATGTAATTGGTAGATATAGGTTTGGCTATGCAGTTATGTAGGCTAGGATTCAACTATTTGTTATAAAAGTCTAATAAAACCATAATTCAGGATAAAAGTCTAGAACATAGAGATTTAGTGAGTGCTTTGAATGCATTTGTCTGAAAACATGTGGCTTTATATAAGAGGATAGTAGATTTGCACATGGCATGTATGTATTTTATCTCTTAAATAATTCAAGCTGAGCTGTTAATACAGCTTTATACTACAAACAAAGTAAGTCCTTTGTTGAACAGTCCTATTTCAGAGATCAAACCACTGCAAAACTATATTGTAATTTAGTGAGGGTAATCTAGTACTGTAACCTGTACCAATAACTCATATAAAGGTTAGAAACAAAACCATTCTATTAAATAAATGTGATCAGAGCAGATTAGTTGTTGGTTGAGTTTGGGTGAGTATAAGAATATATGACAGTGTTATTGACTCAACAGAAGATTAAAGGAGGTAGTATAGTCTGATTTTCCTATTATATTTTTTATGCACTTAACATTTTTCTGCCTTCTTCACTGTATTTGTTGCTTTCTGTTTCAGGTTTCTGCCACAACTGTCCTTCTCTTTATTTGTCCAAAAATTCTAAAGATGTCTCCTGTTTGATAAAAATGAAAACCAGTAATTTTTAGCAAGTAACTGGAATGGTGGAGACCATCATATGAATGGCATTATGGTGTTTATCATAATGTCATGTAAACTTGTGCAGGACTACCTGACAAGTGGATTGTCCCAATGAGCAATCAGTTCAAATAATATAGAAGTGAATGTCTTCTCTGCTTTAGATGAGACTGCCAATATCAACAAGTAATTCTGCTTTATAGAAAAATCATTGGTATTCAGTTCAAGAAAAACATCCAATCTTGTAATTTATGAAAAATTGGACAATAAGTATGCATTTTGTTTCATTTTCCCCTCTGTAAAATCGAATAATACTGTTGATTTCAGACTATGTAGTAATGCAATTATAGGCAAAAATAATGCCCTCTAACAGTTTTTTTTTTTAAGTATTGCTTCAAAATTTTGTCCCAGTGTCAGTCACATTTATAATACTAAAAAGTTTACACCCTAACAGTTGCTTAAATCTTTTTTTGTCACATACCAAATGTCCAGAAATTAACACTCTATAAAATAGAATTCCCTTACACAAGGAAGTTTGAACATATCTCATTGTAACAGTAAAAGTGTTGAGCACATCTTTAAAAGGTACTAGAACATAAGTACTAAGAATGTAACTCAAGGTCCTGACCATTCAAACACTGATTCTTCAGAGCTTGTAGTTATATCTCATTACTTGACATGTTTGAAATGAAGCTTATGTTACATGGTTTGTGGGATTATGGCTAAAATGAAGGGCCCTGAAGTAGTGAACTCTAAATATTCAAAGATACTGTATAGCTTAAAAAAGTATGAAGGAACAAAGAAAGGCATGAAAGAACAGATACAAGTAGCTCTCATTTTAAAAGTCCATGTCCCAGTCATAGAAAAAGACAATGATGATGTAGAGGTAGATTATAATGTTTTACCTGATATGTGCAATGCGTCCGGGGAAAAAATGATGCCTTGTAAGCACATGAATGTAGGAGGGATCTGTGAAGCTCTCTGCTTGCTTATATAAATTCTGCATTTATTACTAAGCAAAAGTAATTAGCTCTCCCTCACTATTTTTTTAGCTAGTGAAGGAATATAAAATATTTTTATTTTATCTGTAGAACTTGGGAATTGTACATTTACAAAAAGATGAGAGAGCTCAGTTTTTGTTTAATATTGATGTTTTAATTTCTTTTCCTTTTTGATTTTGAGATAATATCATTCTTCTTGCTGGATTTCCTAATTTATTACTAATTTAAGTTGAATCTTCTTGCTGTTTTTTTTTAATTTATTACTAATTTAGGTTGAATCTTCTCTCACTGATAGTATTTGTCCTCATGATGACTGTAATTATTGTTATCACTTATAATATTTGGCATTCGAACTGCAATGCTGTTTTTCTTTTTTTTTTTTTTTACGTATGTTTTTCACACCATATACTGACAATTATGTATTGTCTTTTTTCTTATCAAATAAGAAGCTTTCTGTTTGTTTTCCTCTCTTGGATCAGTTAAGTTTCCTCTTTCATTCATATCAAACTTCCTACTGCTTGGATTAAGTTGAATTCTGAGCACTCTGGGCACTTATCACTCTCTAAATTCATGTATTATGGATACTGAGGTTAATATTTTTTACTCATTGGTGGTATTATTTTTGACTCCTCTTCAATACAGCTGTCTCCATTTTGTTATTTCCTCTCACTGTCTCCCTGTTAAATATTTGCCCTGATTGCAAGTTCCAAACTTGCTGCATAGAAATTTTGGCTTCATGATCAGCAGAGCTTGAAAAATTGAGTAATCTATTCAAGTCCATTTTTGATCCCATTCAGCAATATGAAAAGCACCCATGATTCACCACTAAAGCAGGGGAAACATAATATACTTCTGAATGGAGCATGTATGTAAAGTAGTCCTGCATTTGCTTTTTAAAAGAATTATTGACAATTTTTGATAGCATTATTAATATTATCTCTGTTCTGTTTTAATACTTAATATTTCAGTTTTAAGTCAATCTGTGTTTTTAAATGGGGAACAGAAGAGAAATTTTAAACCAGCACTAGTAGCAAAACATTAAATACAGACAATAGAAAATGGTAGGAGGAATAAATATTCAGCAGGTGGCAAGACAGGAGAGAGAAAGGGTGAATGAATTTATGGGGAAAGGAGCAAGAGCATGTTTGTATTCAAAAGCATATATGGCTTCAGTAGTATAAGAAATAGGAATCTGTACAAAGAAATGTTGTATGCATTTTTCAGTCAGTCATTGATAGAGCATAGAAGGCAATCAGTGAACTACTTCAGAAGCTAAAAATGGTAAAATCTTATACCATAGTTTGAAAATGATTTACACAGGATTTCTTGGTATCACATTGCATTTCAGTATGCCAACAAAAATGTTTCCCCACAAATAAATAATTTATAATGTTAACTTGACTAACAAATCGGTGACTTCTTTGTACATGGTGGTAAAAGGATTTAGTTCTTTGAGCACTGCAATGTTAACTTTATGTAGATTTATAGAACTGTGCTTATGTACGTTCTGGAAGCTTTACAAAAATCTACTGAATTAAAGAACATATTCTGATGCTTTCTGTGGTATGAGAAATTTACTCCAATGTCTTCCACGGAATTATTTCAGCTTTTATAATAGAATTCAGAACTATAACTAATCTCTAAATATAAGTGAAGTTGGCAGATCAAAAGGAAGAGACTTTAACCTAAATGTTTTAGCTGAAATTCTTTTATTCAGTCCTAATGGGAACTTTGCGTCAATAAACACTGAATATGAGTAAAAAATTTGACCCAAACATTTTTAATACCTGGATATATCAGAAAATAGGATGTATCTTAGGATTACCTAAGATTCTGGAGTTTTTGTTTTTTAAAATAATTCTGCTGTAACAGTTGTTCAGTGTATGCCGTTTATGTAACAATTATCTAATACTGTTGGAGAATTAATGCCTAATTAAACAGTCATAAATAGTAATGCAAAGCATGGCAAAATAAGTGTCTTACGGAAAGGTAATGCTGTCCTTTCTTTGACAGCACTGTTTGGTTACTTCTTTTGGTGCAGAAATATTGAACTTCTTGAATGCTTTCTTAATGTTTGACAGACCACGTCCATCAGGTGGTAGTTGGTATGATTCATTGAAAACTGTACATTTAAAATTTCTAAAACTTAACAGCCTATATGAATGAAAAGCATTTTCAGTTAGCGTCATCTGCAGCTCCTGAACAGCAACTCATTGGAAAATATTAAATGTCATTCACTCAGTGAATGTATACTGTGAGCTTGAGGATTACTCATTTTTCTTTGTTCTGGTTGACACTTTCTCCACTTGCATTTAAACCGTGACATGAAAGTAAGCATTAAAGTTAACAAATAGAAAGTTTTTGCTGTAACTTACGTGCCATTGCAATTTTTCAAATGTATTAACCTCTGTGTGAGATTTTTGTGGACTTCATGAACAGCCTTGATGATCTACTGGTGAATTTTTCTGATCAGTCACAAAGTACTCATGAATATTAATCAAAATTTAGCAGGATGTAAATTCTAACTAAGATGGCCATTTTTTTCTGTTAAAATCAAACTTTTTTTTGTTTTACCCTAGGTTTGAAAAAGGTCTTGTTTGTCAATGACAATTTTCATCTGTTTTCCTTCCAGAAGGATTGAATCTACATCCAACAGATTAAAAATTATATACAGATTATAATTGTACTTAAATAACATGCATATGGCACTTTAGATCCATGTGTATATGCCACTACTATATACTCACTCAGACACTTATTTACATATATCTAAATTAATAAATTAACAGGCTTAATTATACCATCTGGGCTAATAATCTCCCTGTATGACTCTGAAGGCACGTTGGCACAGCCTAGACCTCAGGAAAGAACAGGTACAGAAGCTCCCCACGTGTCCATTCAAGCAGTGCTTAGGCCTGGCTTCTCACCTACAGTTCTGGGGCACTTGATCAGGCTCAGTGACTCCAAACGCTTTTTGGCTCCATGGACTCAAATTGCTTAGTCCACTGTGCTGTGTTGCCCCTCAACCTGTGAGCCTTTTGGATAATCCTGATTGTGAGAGAAGTATAGTCTGAGAAAATAATCATATGCAGGCTCAGAATAGAAAACTCTGTACTTTAGTCAACAGATGGGCTCATGTTATCGCTGTGTCAGAAGGAGTGAGCAAAGTGTTAGATTTTCAGTGTAATGGCTATCAAAAACAAGGATTCGGAATGCTTGATTTTGATGCTGAGTGAAGTGATGTGCTATTTTAGTCAAGTAGCATTGCTCGTCAGGGTGTCTCTGTTGCTCCTCTGTAAACTTTCTCCCTGACCATTCCTATGGTACTCATGGTTTAGTCAATTTTAAGCCCATTTTACAGTTTGCTCATCCAGTTCACATCTCCCCAGTTTGGATACCAGGATAGTATGAGAGACTGTATCAAACCTTTTCTAAAATCAAGGTAAATGATATTGTCTGCTCTCTCTTTATTTACAGAGCCACTCATTTCATTATAGAAACAGTCACTGGTCAAACATGATTTGCCTTGGCTGGCTGCTCCTGATCACCTTTTTGTCCTCTTTGTCCTTTAGATGGAAAATTAAATAATGTCCACTACAAATGAATTTAACACAATATGTTTAAAATATTAAAGCATAGATTTAAGATTCAGTCTTTCAACAGACAGAACATTGTTTGTGTCACAGTGGAATACAATGGAATAAATTGTGATTACTGTTAGCTTTTGACTTTTTAATGAGTGGCATGTTTAAATTTGCCTTCCACAGGAGCTGGGATTGGTGGGCTAGATTAGAAATAAATGAGAAGTAAAGTGATATGGTAATTATTAATGCCTCTGTGCTGCTTGGTAACTTTCAGATTAGTAAAATAACCTTAGGGAAGCCACTTGATACTACATTTTAAGGCTCAGTTTGGAGAGGATAACTGAATGGACCATGGATAACAGCTGCACTTGAACTGAACTGAATTAACAGAAATCTAACAGCTAAAAAGCCACTATACAGTTTCCTATGTAGATTCAATTATTTATTGAGCAATAGGCACAGTAAGTCTTTGGAGTGATTGGTTTATCACATGAGGTACTAGGGAAGTAGTTCCCTATATAAGAGGTGAAAGCATTAATGCCTTGTACACAAAATACAAAGATACTTGGGCAAATGAAAGTCTCCTGATCTCCTCAAATGAGGAAAAATAAATTACAATCTTAAAAAGTTCTGATTCTGGGAACATTTCAGTAATAATTTTTGCTGCACTTTGGAGTTCTCTGGAATCACTGTACCTTGGGTAAATTATAGGTTAGTCAACAAGGCACAGCAAAACTCTATCAAATGACTGGCTACTATCTTTTTACTTTGCAAATATCAGTACATACTGGTTTCAGTGAGAGGCTGAAATCTACTGAGAGGTTTTTCAAGTAAAAAACAAAACTGAAAATTTTTTTTAAAAAATGGAAGCCTTCTCTGCTGCTGTGACCGCAAGGTGAGCAAGAGAGAGTCAGATACCAGTGGAGAGAGACACTCAAAGATCATGAGGGGTTAAACAGGATAGATTTAATAAAGGACTTACACTCCAAGCTGCCTGGAGAGCCCCAGGAACCACAAGGAGGGGTCGCTGGCAGGAGGCTGCTGGAGGCACGGGTCGGACGCGCAGATTGGACACACAGGCAGGACTCCCCCCGTTGTTCATAAGGGCCCACTTAAATCTACTAGGGCTATTTCCTTACCTTAGCTGTGCTAATCGTGAGAAACTACTGTCCAGGAAGCAGCTAGACACTGTAGACAAAATGGAATATGTGTGCCTGGCCCTGATGGGAACTTGGTCAGTGTGTAGTTTCACATGCCGGGGCTTCTACCACATACTCTGCAAGTCACTGGCTCCTCGCCAGATCTTCTGCAGGTGTTCTCACTACAACTGCTTTTCTGGCAATTGCCATGTATCAGTTGTTAATGTCAAAAGAAGATGCTGTTGAACTGCAGTTGTAAAGATTTCTGCCAGAAATCTGAGAAAATATGTATTTTCTTTGAATGTAATGTAGTACATTTAGATACAAAAAGCATAAAACTTGGCGTTTGGGACAACAACTGTTTTATGGACAAAAAGTCAAGGACAGTAAATGCAACTTATATACTGTTCATACTTATTAAGTATTAGTTGAAAATAAAGTCTGTGGTCACTTATTTTAGTAACATCTTAATATGAAATTTAGCCCTAAGAGACAGAAGAGACTAGATGAGACTAGACCATGGAAGAAAGCATGATACACACAATAACTAACAGTATTAGTCTGTTTAAGTGCCTTTGGTGGCTAAGACTTCCGCAGTGGGCTATGTGAGGACCCTTTTGGTAACCTTTTCGGTTTGTGCCTTGTTTCTGCAACTATTTCTTTCTGTAGCCCATGAATTTCATTTTAGACAAAGATTTGGTTCCTTAAAACATTAGCCGTGTTGGTTTATTGCTAGCATTTTAATCAGGTACATTCTAAAACCAAAACTAGAAAAGATGTTTCTTGTTTTAAAAGAAATCACCTATGCTTAACTGCTTACACAGCACAATCAGAAAAGCTTGATGATATAATCCCAACTTGTCTTATATGAAGCTGCATGCATATTTTAAAATTTGAGCATTATCTGCTGAGGTATTAAAATACTTTAAAAATACTGTACCAGATAATGATCCCGCTTCAGGATAATCTTATAGTGATGAGGGTGGAACTCTTTGTTACCAGAGTTGCAGTTAGCTGCTAAGATAGCAGCACATTCAGTAATGTTGCACAGAGAAATTATATTATATTGGCTAAATTTCAGAAATTCTCCAAATGTCTCTCTTAATAAAAACTGTATATTGAGTTGCATATCAGTTGTAAGCCTTCATGGTTTAATTACATAGCAATCCTATAGAAAACACTATGTATGGAATAGTACTAACACAGAGGTAATTTCATTGCGAGAAGGCAGAACTAGAGATGTAAGAGCACTGCCAGATGCAGTGCCCACTCTCAGGGCTACGTGACTGGGAGAACTGCCATGTGCTGCATGATTCTTCTCCACCCTCATTCACAGGGCAGCTGCATCTGGTGTTGAATATTTTTAGACTATTCTACATTCGTGCATGTCTTGTGATGTTCGTTAGAAACATCTGAAAAATAGAATATACATGGTGATAGAATAACTTAGAACATTTCGGGGGCAGGGAGAAATAGCAGTGTGGTTTGCTCCTCCTTACCTTAAACTGTACAGCTGCTTTAGGTAGAGTTCAGAGAAAGTTTTGGAATAGTCTCCAGGATGCTCCAAACCATAAATCTTACCAGTATGGAGACACCATTGTAGTGTTGTTTCCTTAAAAATAGAAAAATTCCTGTAAATCAGCAATGAGTATTTGTTATCAGAGCAAATCATCTCCTTTCCCTGCTTTCAGCTACCTCTTCTTCTGCTGGCGTGGGGAAGGGGCATTCGAGTGTGGGGGGGTGTTTGGAGGACGGCTATCCTTGCTCTATCCTCTTTCACTTGATGGCAGCTGGAGCAGCTTGTCCAAGATCCTTCAGTCGGTCTCAGGGACACCCTCCATTCCCCTTTCCAGTCCTTGTCCTTATCCTTCTTGGAAATGAGTAACTGACCTTTTTTCTCCTATATCTGAGGGGAACAATCTGGGAAAAGCAAGGGACAGACCGCAAGGAGAGCGAAAGAAGCATAAATGCTGAGCAGGAGAGGGAAGACACCTTTGGAGATGTGGGTGATGATAGGTAGCACAGGGGAGATGCAGGTAGAGTAGATGTGAGTAGATGGGCAGGTAGAGTAGGTGTGTGGAGACAAAGGGTCTCAGAACTTCTCAAAATCCCTGTGAGACCTCACAGCCTTTAAAATCCCTACAGGCTTCTATTTTTTTCTCCATTAAGAGAATTTTTCCTCATTTTTTCTCTGTCATCCTGGAGTACCTCATATAGCCTCCTTTTTCTACTAATAACTGCATTTCAAAGATATGAAGATGATACTGCTTTATTCCTTATTACATTTCCTACCAGAAATTGCTATTAAAGATTACTGAAAGTGTTTTAAAGGTTATTAAAATGTTAAGATAATTCTTCTTGTTACCTTTTGTGCCACAAAAGGTTATTTAGATGGTATAGTGTTTTCCTCTGTTTTCATAGCAATGCGTTAATTATTTGCTGATATAAATATAAAAATAGCTCACATTCAGTATCTTGTACAAAGCCACCAACACAGTAAATATCTGTAAGAGTTTGGGTCATAGCTCCATCCGCAAATGAGGAACAACCACAGTTTTTGTCAGTGAGTTGTGAAGAACAGTATTGACGGTTTTAATCATGAAAAAAAAAAAAAAAAAGGCATATTGGTGAGATTAAAGCTTAATTGTACCAAAAAAGTAAAAATGATAGACTGTGATCTAAGAATGCTAAAATATAGTATAATTGATTGTATCAGTAAAATTCTAGTACATAGCTTTCTTTTCCAACATGAATTGGAAAATGAAATAGCATTTCTAGTTAGCATTGTTAAAGAAAAAATATGAATCTGAGAAATCATATAAAAAGAAAAAATGTGTGAAAGCTAGAAAGGAATGGTATTTTCAGGCTTGATTCTTCCAGTTTCTTACACAGTTAGGTGAATAGCGCTCCTGTCCCTTCTTTACTTTGGCAAAAGCTACATGGGGAACACACAACTCTAGTGCTAATGCTAAGAAGAAAAAGGACAGTTAACAGACAAACTGTGTCTGCCAGTATCAAATCCTGGCCTAAGTAAGATCATTTCTTCTTCCTTATAAACTTCTCTGTTACTAATTGCAAAAGTGAAATGCATCAGTTTAAACCACAGTGCTGTTTTAATGCTAAGCCAAACATGCAGTGAAGATCTAGTCACCCTGAACAGAAGACAGAAAGTGCTATCCACCGCTAGAAAGAAATTTGACATTTATATCTAGTTATTGTAGAAGTTTTATGATAGTTATTTGTATGGCAAAAGTACAAACAGGTTAAATGGGAATTGCAGGTTTATATAAAACAATGTTTTAGCTAGGAAAATAGTTCTGGTTATTATAGTCCAGATTACCAATCAAAGATTTAAGAATTGAGTAGAGGTTACATAATAAGTCTATAAGCTTAATAAGCACATATTCATTTTGTTATAGTTGCTTTAGCATGAAGCAGGTGACTGAGGCTTTATGAACACCGAGTTTCAGTCTTTGGTTTAACCACAGTTTTACAGCGCTGATCCAGTTCACCTCATTACCACTGAGTAAGCCACACTTGTTAAAACCAGGAAAAAAACTAATGCTTGTGTGTGCATGAGTTTGTATATGGAAGACTACATAAGTGGCTAATGCAATTATTACCTAAGAGAAATATTAAAAACAAGTTGCAGAAAAAAATCCGGTTGTATTTCAGGTAGAAACAAAAATACCTTGTGCTCAGATCAGATGATCACAAATGCATAGAATAAATATATAATCTTGAATGAATGTCTCTAAAAAATAGAAATTTTCTTGTCATCATAGAAATATTCAATACAGCAAACTATTTCCAGTATCACCCTATTGAGATTCATCTGGCTACACAAAAGGGTCATAAAGGATCAGATGAAATATTTGGTCGGATAACTGCAGAATATTAGCCTTTTTTTTTTCTGAATTGAACAATCCAGGCTGACTGCAAGATAACAGTATATACAAATTATGGCACAAACTATGTACTATGATATTTTATAGAAAGGAATAGAAGTAATAAAAAATATTTCCAGACTCGGCACTGGACTAAAGATTAGTGTAGATAATGTTTGCTATATCATTACAGAAGAGATACATTTTTGTTATCTTAGGTGGTCCTAGACATTAAAGTCATGCAAACATATCAGTTACTTAGGAATTCTCTTTAAATGCTGACTATTCATTACTCTTATGGGAGAATTTATGTTTTTGTAGTGTTCTGTTTTTGAACAGAAATTCTCTATAATTTTTCATATATATTAAAGCAACATTGGCTTGTATTTGACTAGTTGAAGAATTTTGAATGAAGTTAAAAATCATTGATGAAATTTAGATGATAGATAAAATTAATAATTTAAGAAGTTGGGCTTTTTTTGGGAGGGGGGGGGAAATGAGCCTTTTTGAAGAAATGTATCAACTTTGATTGTTTTCTCAAGTTAAGGATCGAATTTCTAGTCAAAACCAGATGGAGTCAAATGGTCCTAAGGACCCATTAGTAAGAACTCAACGGGGATGTTATAGGCAATACTTCTGATGCTTTCTTTCACAGGGAGTGTGGAGTTTGAATCTATATAGCCCACAACCAGCATTAGTACTTTTGTGTACCTATATTTCTTCATAGTCTGTAGCCAGTTTGGTTGGTGGTTGTGGGTGTCTCTGATCTACAACTAATGTACAAACATTGAATAGAAAAGGTTTGTAAAAGTTAAGTTTGACTTAATTTGACTCACAATACCTGTAGACCATTCAATTTTACTCTCTTGTGGAAAGTTTGCAAGATCTGTTTGCTCTATTTCTACATGAGGAGTGATTTCTGTTAGTTTATTACATACAGCATTTATTAATACTAATTTTTCATTCTTCAGCATTCTTAGTAGGTTCCAGAATAACAGAATTGATTCACAGATGATATAATCTCCAAATTATTTTGGTTTTGCTTTGGAAATAAAATGTCATTTGGATCAAGTCTTTATTATTTGGGCATTAGTATAAAATACTGTGAATGCTGGAAATATTTTGAGTGCTTGGAGTTATATCTGTTATTATATTTCTTATCTAAACTGATATCATAGAATCATAAAAATCCTAGGAAAAAAAAGATATATTAAATCTAGTCTATAAAATTGTAAAGAAAGGATTATATTGGAAGAATTAACACTGAATTGTTCTTTCACTTGTCATTAATATTGTCTTTGGATTCTTTAGCCAGATCTGCTATTCTAAATAAATGAATAGAAATCTTCTTTTCAATTTCATTAAAGCCTGGCCATTATCTTTTAAGGGGACATACTTTCAAGGTAACATGAAATTACTTCAGATGCTTAATATGAAAAGATGGGTAGGGCAGGGAAGGGAATAGGAAAAAACCCTTGAACATAATTTCCTATACTGCTTCGCTTAGGGGAGTGTTCCTTAGTTTAGTAGATTTCACTGCTTGAATTTTTTCCCCCCATTTCTGCCACTAATCAGCTCACAGTTTAATTGACTGATTTTAATTATATTAGTCACTTTCCTTTTATCTAATTGTTGAAAAATGTGCCTCCTTACTGCCTTAGGATTTTGAATTGATTTGGGAATTATTGATATTTGCAGTGACAGCCATTAAATAGTGGAACACAACAAACAGGGAAAATATGGCCAGTTCCTTCCAGATAATTCTCTGTGACATGTACATTTCTAAGACTTCCACTTTCTTATGTGGGGAGTGCCCTTGTAACAGGAAAAACTCCTTTTCTTTGAACTAACTGTGCACAAGTGAGGAGATCTCTTGAGGCTTTATGAAATGTGACGTAGTATGCAGTTCCAATCAGAAAGACAGGTGACATGGAGCTACCATTGGTAGGATGACATGTTTTCATACTTTGGAGACTCCTCTGGCTATCAGACTATGTTTCACTCTATTGTTAAATCTCTGTAGTAAAACAATGTTGAACCTGTAAAAAAAATGTGGCCCTTGAATTATATTCCTGAAAAAGAGATGGGTAAGGTATCAGTAACTGGGCAAAATAAAATGGACTAGCATGTCTATAAATATTGGACCATTTTCTTAAAGGGCTCCAACACACTGCTGTTAATTATAGTGCAGCGGATAACTCTAGATCTGACTAATCAAAAGTTTCATCTCCTAGTGTGGTAGAGAAGTAATGAGAGACTAATAATCTATCTGCCTAGAAACGATGTCATCTTATGATAGGTACAAAAAAATCCATCAACTACGACAAAGGAAAGACTGATTGAAAGAGCTAATTTCTTTTTTTTTTTTTTATACAAAAAGGTAGGCATATTTTAATAAAGCGTAAAGAAGTGTTCAACATCAGCTGCAATTTTTCTTCCATTTACAAAAATGGTTTGAATTTTCAAATGTTTGAATTTTTGGAAAAGAAAGGCGGAATATTTTGGAGGGCAATGTAAGTTCATTTCTGCCCAGCTTGGTAATGCTTCTGTTTAATAAGAACAAAATATCAGAGCAGTAGTGGCAGGGAAAAAAATTTGGAGTAGGACAAGTTGTGAGGGATTTTAAGCAGAGCTTTCATGACTTGTTCTAAGTTTACTATAGAAAAGAACTGTGTTTGCTCAGATCTACTGTGTATGTCCTAGACTCAGAAGAAAGATTGGTGCACACAATTACTGGTCTCATGGGCATGAAGGCAAAGCAAATAACAAGTTCAAAGACAAAGATTTGTTGTGTTGAATCTAGGCGATAAAATATATTTATTCCCTTCTCTCATCTGCTTTACTAGTTGGATACGCAGGAGCATGAAAGCTAAAATCTTGTGGTTATGCTTGCATCAATTAAATTATGACTGTCTTTATGTCATAAAATTAATCTTTTCTTCAGTAGTGCTAGACTGGAGTGTTGTCTTTTTATAAAAAAGAAGACAGAGAAAACTGACTAGGACAGTGCTCAAAGAATCCAACACTGTCCTAGAATTGGAAAGTACAGAGCAGGAAGATAGAAAGTATTGTCTAAATAACCTACTTGTAGAATGTGAATCTCAAAAGTTTAAGTTTGGTGCTGTTCTCCATGCTCTTTCCCTGTGACACTAGTGTCATCCACGTGTGGGGAGCACTGAACACACGTGTACAGATGAACATTTCTTTTGTGACACCCTCCACTGTATTTCCTGGATCATTCTATTAGTTTTGTTTTTTATCTATGGCTAAGCATTTTCCAGAATAATTTTCATGTATGTGCGTGCATGCGTGTGTGTATCATTAGCATGCTTGGTGATGAATTTACCTGGTGTTTATAGTACTAACGCTTATCATTTCATATTCTTCTGAATGCCACGGTATTTTCACAGGAATTGTGCTCTAATTCAGTAGTGGTAAGTAGATGCTACGCTTGTAAGTAGATTTTGTGATACCTGGTACTTTTACAGGTCTTTGCTAGTACTTAATCACTGATAAATAGCTTTGAAGTTCCATTGGTTTATAGGATAGTTAGATGCATTTTCAGATATATTCATTTTGCTTCCCCCCACCTTAAAATTAAATAGTTTGAATCTGTGTTCTGTTTTCTCTAAAAATATAGTTAACTTGCAGAAAATACTCAGATGTATATTGTAATTGCTATGATTATGGAAAATTTGTGTGCCTATTTGCTGAACTTAAAGATCAGAAAGTATATGAATATAGGAGAGTGAGAAAGAAATAAAATTCTAACTAAAATACTTATTTTTTAAAGTAAATTCTTGACATTCAGCCCTATAGTTTTAAGGGGTATGCTAAGTTATAAATTAAAAGCAGATTTAAAAAAAAAAAAGTTATTTCAATAATACTTTTCCTGGCTTTTCTGCAATTTGATCAACTCTGCTACGACATGTAAAACTCATGTTAAAGTATATTTAAAAAAATAAGAAATTCAAACATCTTGCACAGTGTTTATTGCAGAAACTGTGAAGTACAAAAGGCCATGCAGTGTATGAGGGGTTTTCGTTAACGTTCTTAGTTCCTTTCTGTTATATTTAACGCTCTAACTGATTCATGATTCTGCTGATCAACATTAATGATATGTCGTGTATAACTGATCTATGGTAATACACTTATTAATATCGGTGCTTCTGCCTCATGTTGCTTGGGTTTGGTCATCTAAGATCTTTTTAGGTCATTGCATACTATGCCCATTGGAAAAGGACTAGTATGACTAAAAGAAATTTAATGAAAACTTCGAAGGGCTATTGAAGTAACAGTGTTCCTTTTCACCTTCACATCTGGACCTTAATTAGCCTCGCACTTTGGTGCCTTATTTTAACTTTGAGAAAGTTTGTATTGACTTTTTAAACAATTTTAAGCACATGCTTAATTTTTACTTAGGTGTTTTTAAAGTTATCTCGCTTTGGCACCAGTCTCAAACTGGTGAAAGTAGTTTGTAGTTCATTTTATGACCAAAGGCTAGATCCACCAATACACTGTTCTGAAAGGGACATTTAAGTGTAAGCTTTATGTTAAACAGGGGAATATATTTGCTGAACTCATTGATTTCAGTGAGGACTAAGCTGGTGCCTAAGTTCTTTACTGGAACAGATTCAGTGTTCAGTACTTTACACTTATGAAACCCTATGTTTGGTTGTTTGTTTTTTTTAATTTGGTTCCAGCTCACTTGCTAGTGTTCTTTTAAGAAAAGGTACTGTGGCATAAAATCTTTCCTCTGAATATTTTTCTATAGTCACAACATCAGATGTCCCCTAGAAAAACAAAGTTGTAATCCATTATGTCACATACTGTATTTCACTGCTTTTCTGTCCCCTTGAGAAACTTGCACATAAATTAAAATAATATTTTAGGAGATTAAATATTTTTTTCTAATCTCACAGGAAACTTCAGTGTTCCATTTAGTAAAAAGAAAAGAAATTGGAAGAAATTTGAAGTCACATGGATCTAACTTTCATACATCCCTGAGGTATTCATCAGGGAATTTAGCCTCGGTTTCAGAATACATTCTGGACTGTTTCCATACATGGGTTACTGATATTAGAGAAAACTTCTGTAACTTAAAGGTTTAATAACCGTGGACAAATTTGTTCGAGTCTGGAAGGCCCGATATTAGTCTTTTGCAACATTTAAAGCTGTTTTCCAGAATGTCAGCATTAACTCAGCTCTAGTTTATGTTAACTCCTTTGTTGCTATCTGAAACCCTGCTAGGTTTTTGCGTCCAGCTTGTGATTACTGTTTGTAAGAGCTAGATAAGTTCTAGCTCTAGTTCTAAGAAAAATTCTTGGATTTATTCTCAGAGTCTTCAAGAATCCTACCTGTTTTCAGCTGGTAAATTCTTCATTCCAAAGATTAGGCTGATAGACTGGGTAAACTAGGATAAATTTCAGCCTGCTTACCAACACGCCTGTGGTTTTCTCATTAATTTTTTCTTTGCTAGCAACCTCCAGGTTGCCCTGTCTTCCTTCCTTATCAATCTTATTCCTGATTTCTTATATTGCATTATTTATCATAATGTCCTATAAACCTCTTCTGTTATATCTTCCATTCTGATCTCCTTCTAATCTGCCAGTGATCCATCTTTAACTTTGAATTGCTCCCTTCAGTTATTCTTGCCACTGTTACAGTAAAAGGATATGAAACAACTTTTCTTCATCAGTTGAATAATCAGTTTCCATTCGTTCCCAAATAATATATTTTCCCTTTCTTAAGAAATAATTAATATCTATCATCTTCTCCTAGATCATAATTCTTAAGAAATTAATAATATCTTATCATCTTCTCCTAGATCATAATTATGAGTTTCTTTTTATTTGGCTGTATGAAGCATATTGGTTTTAATTATTGTTTAGGCATTATTTTTTAAATGAAGGGGCTTTTAGTTAAAAACAAATGAAAAACAGTATGCATTTTGAAGAGGTTTTATTAAGACTTTTCACGTTGTCTTAAAAATGCATAAATTTGATTCATGACACAGGAATTGTCTATACTTTCTTGTAACCTACTGAATTTAATAACAAAATGTAACTGGGACATATATGATGCAAAATTTTTATTTTATTTTATTTTATTTTTTAAGATTGCAGTACATACGGATGCTGTGTCAGGCTGCATTATTTCATGGCACCAAGTTTAAACTAATGTTCAAGTGGTATAATATATATATATAGTGCCATAATATTTATTTCTTGATTAAGATTGTTTTTTAAGAAAAAGTAGGTACAGTTGATTCTTTGATCTGAAAACAACAGTTTCAAATTACAGAGATGTGAAATATTAGGTGGCAATAAGCAAAGACTTTTTCAAAGGAGGGATTTAAGCAAACATAATACATGGAAAAGATAATTTATTTATATCAAGTGTTAATATTTTTTTCTCTCTCTTCAAAGTTCTGAATCAGTTGGACTTACAGGACATGAATATGTGTTTAATGATCTCTGGGTAAAAGGGATAGGAATATGGTTTCTTTCTTTTCTTTTTTGCTTGTTTTGTTTTTCTTACCACACATAACGGAGCCCGTTTGAGTCATGCAAATGCAAAGAATCTTTTCTTGGGACAATATGAAACTTCAAATAAATATGCTGGACTTTAGGACTAGGAGATTGGCTGTAGATTAGTTTTATGGTGTTCCACAATGTGTATACTGATAGACCGTGTTCTGCATAAACTCAGAAAGTTCACTCATCATCTCTCAGCTGATCTCCAATGATCAAGCTGGGACATGGTGTCTTGAGAATGGGGTAAAACCTATTAGTGCCATGCCTGTTGTGAAATAGCGACAGCTCAAAGGACTTTATGAATATGTGCACAGTAGCTAAACAGGAATGACTACAGTAATCTGTCATAAAGACAGTGTCTGAATCGTTTCAGTATCAAAGACAAGAACAAATATAAGCATTTATCTGGAAATGCCATAGATCCAGGTTGGCTGCCACATACCTGCTTGCTAAGACGAACTCCCAGATGTAACATATTCCTGAATCACGCAGTCTGCATGTGGAAGTGTATTTACCTCACATGCTCTTGATGTATGGCAGTATCTATATGTCCCACAGCTGTTTAGTCATGACCACATTCTTATAATTCCTGGTATTCAAGTTCTTGAAAGACTGGGTTTATTAATTCACCCCCACAAGAAGTCTGAACAGAGTATTTCTAATTTGTTCTCTCAAACCATTATCTCTCTATTTATTTATTAATTATTAAAATGTTAGCAATGTGTAAGTAAATTTAAACTTTATAGTCTACACTCTAAGCTGTTTCACAGGGACAGAATTATGCTACAATCATATCTCAAGTTCTTCCATAATGGACTCCCCGAAGTCCACCTCAATCAGTCAATACATCTCTTGTCTTCCAAGTAATATTTGGCAGGAGGAAAGAAGATGCATAGGAAGAATGAATATAGTCAGTTCTACTCTGTTACTATGATGAATCAGACACTGATCAGGCTCTATTACTGGGCATATTATGATTATCTCAGGGGTCCGAAAATACTTAAGTCAGCTGTGTGTATTTCTTTAATGTAAACTCACCTTAAAACATGCAACATGGCACTGATCCTGTTATCCATGCCATGCCATTCCTTAATTATATCAGTAGAAGCAAGCCAAATAGTCTGTGTGGCCATGTATGTCCCTTCAGAAAGCCATGCTTTTTTATGACTTAAGAATCTATCATTAACTAACCGAGTGGGCTATTTCTATTTGTTGTTTGATGTCTATTTTCCCCCCCAAATTCCAAAGCTCATTACAACACACTGCAGGCAACATCATCTTCCTGTTTTAGGAAAGCGTTAATAACCCAGTCTGCAAGGCAGCAGTGTCAAATGTTACATCTTGGCTTTGTGGTTAGATCAGATATTTTCACTTGACTACCAAGTTCAAACCTGCTTCCCACCAAGGATATTGCTTAACTGTCACCTAAAGGGGGATTAATGATGACATAGCAGGAAAAAAAATAGATCTCCGAGTATTTTAGAATAAAGTCTATGACACATTTTCTGAATTCTTTCTCTTCAAAATCCTCACCATCAATGTGCTTATAATTGTGAGGAAACAGAGGGAGAATTTGACAAAACAACTTTTTATGCCTTCTTATAGGATGCATGCACAACCCCAGGAAATCCCAGTATTCAATGTGTCAGAGCATGGATTCACAAATACAGTTGCACTTTCTATGTTTTCTTTCTAAAGCTTGCTAGAAATCACATTAGGAGAAAGCAGCCTAACTAATGAACTATTAAAAAATCAATTTCCCCATCTTGCAGCATATGGCTGTGTTGTGATGAGCTCTGTAGCATTCATTAGAAGATCTTTTCATGAAGGAATACGATGGCATTTCCTGCACAGCTGGATAGAAATCTGTTTGGCTAAAGTAAACTTCTCATTTTTACATTCTTTGAAATGAATAATGATGCTTATTTTAAGAGGTCTGAAAAATGACAGAATACCTGCTCTGGTTGTAGTCTGATAACCTTTGTACAACGCTGTGTTCTTTCCTTTATGAATGGCATTGATGATTGATAGCGTCATACAAGAAAGCAAGCTAAGTGCCATCCCTCCTAGCACAGATAAGCTGTATCAAGGAACATTGCAATAAGGCAATGCTGATCCCAAACTGTTACTATTATTGAGATAAAGAATCATGTTCAAATCGCTGCAGGTTAATCTAGAGCAAAGGTATCTTTGACCAAAAGGTACTGGACATGAATATACTAAGCCTATCTTGAAAATGATATTACTACCGTATGCTATGGAAATATACATTTTCATTTAGTACTGGTGTGCAGAAGGCCTTAGAAAATGTTCATTATATATTGTTTAAATTCACTGTGGAAAGTTTTGCATAATAAATTAATTCCCTAGGAGGTTATGTCAGTAATGGTATCTTCCAAGTTATTCTTAGCTGAAGCAAGTTCTAGGGTCACTGCTGAAAGTTCCCCTTCCTCCCTGATCTATCAAAGCATCAATAACATGCTAAATTTTTTGTAGAGCTATGATAAACATCCACACTGAATTCAGATCTTAGCCAGAGGTAAAAAGTTCAATGACTTCTAGAAGCTTTGCTCAGGTTCAAAGTGCAGGAAATAAAGGCTGTTGTTATTTTTCATAGCTATGCAACTAGTGAAATTATTTCATCTGTAGGAATTTTTGAAAAAATTTCAAACCTATCACCTGCCTTCCTCTTTTTTTCAAGTATCTAAAGTAGAAGAGAGTTATTCAGGGGTTTTTTTAGACAAATTTCTTTCAAAGTTTTTTTTCTTTCTTAAATTCAAAAGTTTCATATCTTCTTTGTTGTATAATGCTACAAATAACAGGGAAACATTTTCTTTAAAACATTCTATAACCTAATATGCCATTTTCTGAAAGATACCACTAATGATTCACAGGCATAATGTGCACAGAAAGGTCAGTGTGGGACTGTAATTGGGACCTATTTAAAGAAGAAAATGCGTTAGTTATTTTTCAGAAAAGAAAAAAGAAACTGTAGAGCTTTTAGCTGAAAGTCAGATCTCAAGCCTTAAAGAAGTCGTTCAAATTACAGAATTAAGGAAATGTGATGAGCCTCCTTTCATTGAAAACTAGCATTCTTTTTAGAAGAGCAAAATAATTTTGCACAGCCAGAATCATGGATTATCATTTTGGAAGCTGAAAGAAGACTTCACAATGTATTCCGGCATTGCATAAAATGGCATAAAAAAGATTCCAAGTCACTAAACAGTATTAATATATCAGATTTATTTTTATGTACAGGCTTTCAGGCCCTATGATATTCAGGCCATTTTTTTATATCAGTTGAAATAAGTGTTTTTGAGTTTACTTAAAAATGAGTAAAACCAGATTATGTATTTGGGTACAGTGGAAATTAAAATTATATATGTAGAGATGAAGACTGTGGGCCATATCAATGGGACAGGAAACTCAGAACTAAGAAATACAGCAAGCAGATGCTGTAGGTAGCCAACAAAATATAAGCTCCTTTTGCTGTGCTCTGGTAAATAAAGCCAGCACATTGTAACAGACTGTATAAAAATATTGAATAGGGTCTGGGGTGTGGTTTTTGCTATATAAACTACCGAATAGATGCAACTATGTAAGTCTATTTCAGCCTTAGAATATATCAAATTCAGGAAATGTGTTTTGATCCTATTAGTGGCACATGTACCCTCCCCCCCACCCCTTAATTTTCAGAACTTGTGTTTAAGAAAGCATTACCTCTGGACTTCTGCAAATCATGTCTAAACAGGAAGAGTTAAAGAGAACATTGCAATTTCAGAGGTAATTGTTGGTAAAAGGTTTCCATAGTTTAGAAAATAAACAATTTGACATCCAGATAACTTTTAGGTAAGAGAAAAATACTTTTATTTACATCACTGTTTCAGTATATTCTGTACTATTATGTTATTTTTGTGGATATATTCAACTGGACTCACAGGTCAAAATCCACTACAGAAAATAACTATTTAAATGGATTAGCCATATCACACCGACGCACAGCACTGCAGTGTTTGAAGGCCTTTATTTTTTGGCTAGGGCTTACCTCCAAATCGGCTCACATGATCAGGTAATATGTGTCTTTTCCTGTCATGTGATCAGACAGGAATGGGGGAAGAAGGTGAGTGGCGTCTTGGCATTAACCCACTGATAACATGAGACATTTTGTTAGGCAGGAATAGGACTGGCTGTGAATGGCCTGCTCTGTGCCGGAGGAGATTTCATTGCACTGTGTTGCGCCAGAGAGTGTCCAGGAAAAGCAGAGCCTAGATCAAATATGATGTGCAAACATGTTGTGTCTGCTCCATCCCCTAAGCCATGAGTTGCAGCTGAGGTGGCACGCTGGAGAAACAATCTTGATTCTTAACAGAAACTAGCAATCAATTATTGACTACATCAAAGTCTGTCTGCCCTTGGAGGGAGTAAACACATACTGCCCCTTATGACAAGGATATAGTCACAATTTAGGAAAGTAATAAGTCTTTTCTGCTGCTGAGAACATTGTATTTATTTATTTACTTGCTAACTGCACTCTGGTGTAGATGTGATTTTCTGCATTGCCTTTCAGTTAATATTCCCACAGCATGTGTGTGAATATTCATGACACTACACTTTCCTGGCTGTTCTTTGATAAAGTCAGCATGTGGCATTGAAAGGGTGATAAAAACAGAGACCTCACTGAGTGAGTAATGTTACTGCTCGGTGAAAGCCAAGGGACTGGATTTTATGAGTAGAGATATCTCTTCTAGTCATACATCCCTGTCTTAAGTCACAACTCTTGTTTCTTTCCCAGCACGTAAAACAAAATACAGCTTAAGAAAAATAAAATCGGATTGAAACAGAATCCTATTGTTTGCATGTGTCTATCCTCAGTGAATGTTTTAAGGCTTAAATACTAGGCTTTTCCAATCCTCTCTGATTGTGGCATCTAAGTTTTTTGATAATGATCATGCTTGAAAAGTCTAACAATTTTACCAACGTGATCTTGAGCTCAATAGGATTACAATACCAATGGAATAGTTTAATGACTGCATGAATTATATTTTAGTTGCTTTTGATGACTGACTCAATTCATACTGATTAGTGCCCGTGTAAAGTAGAAATGAAACAGCAAAAGAGAATAGAATATAGACACTGCGGTATAATTTGCCTATGCTGTTTTATTTGCATCCCCCTTTATAGCCTAAAACATTAGCATCTGGTATGTGACCACATACCAAAGCAGGGTATTGATAATGTAAATAGGCTATGCTTTAAAAAAAAATCCAAAACACTACTGAGAAAATACTCAGTTGTTTATCTGAGTATTATTATTTCATTTTTGAAAAGCTTAACCCAAACTTTAAAATACATGCTGCACTTTTGTATATGGAAAGCTCTTTTCTAACTGACTTCTCCAGATAAATTGACACATATGGATAATTTCAGTCAGTCTTTCCTGCTGATACTAGAGAAACGGCTTTGTGTAGTCCTTTGCCATCTTAGTTAATGTGCCTCAGCACTGTATCCAGTACCAGTGACTACTCACAAGATGTGCTTGGCAGCAGTAGACTCCAGATGGTGAACTAAAAAAATCTGTCTTTCTGCATCAGCAATAGCATCTGGGTATGTGGTTGACTTTCTTGTTGGTCTCTGCTCAACTTACTGGGCTCATTTTCTTGTTTTATACCATCATATATGTCAAACTGCCCATGAGAAAGGTTCCTTTTATTTTTGTGTTAATCAGAAATGATTTACTTTTTGATCTGCTTCACAAAGTGAAACATCGCAGGGTGGAAGTGGTAGAATATGAACTATGCTTTTATTGCCATCAGCATAGCTCCCATGGTCTGAATGCCCATTAGTGCTCAGAGCACATTAGGTGTTTCATTGGAAAAGATTCCAGTTTTCATGTGCTCTGAGAACTGAAGCAAAATAAGTGGGAATGATCTGGAGATTTTCTTCAGCAGGTTCACACCTGATCCAAAACTGTAAGCATAGATTCACCTATAGAGTTGTCTTATGCAAGCCTGCAAGAAATTTAGAAAATCAGTGTCGAGCTAGATAAGGAACATGAAGTAAAAATGTAGTGAAACCGTACCTCCAAGGTGCAGGAATTTAGGATGAATCAGATGTGCTGCATTAGTAAAGGCAAAAGAGATAGTGATCTGTATGGAAACAAAGCATCGGTGATGATACGATGAGGCTCTGACACTAGTCTTTTCACATCAGAACGAAAACTAGATCTGTCATTACTGTTCTGTAGGGAAAAAAATACAGAATTTATTTGTCTTTGTTTGCTAATATCTAAAATGAGTGAACTCCAATATTGCTCAGTCCTTGAACTTTGGTAAATATGCTTTGAAATGTGTTCGTCTATGAACTTGAGGTACTGTCTGCTGCTTTGGTATCGCTTCAGCTAAAATGTTGAATGGAAGATGAATGTATATTACCATAAAACCTCTAAATATGTATTTAGACAGCTAGTGACTACGATGTGCCTCTTTATAGCTGCTTTGGAGGCCAATGTTTTAGCTGAGGGCATACACACTTGTAGGCCAAGCTAAGGTTGCCTGCAGTTGCGGTGTATTCATTGCATCAGACCTCTTCTAAGACAAACTGTATGTCTGATGCTGGTTCAGTACAACTTTAGGATGTGAACAGGCAGGATACAGTCTGAGTTGTGTCACAGCATGTAGACGCTACTCCTACATTCATTTGGCTGCCAGGGGTCATTCCCTTCTCAAGTTTGCCTATTGCTATACCACTGAAAACACTGACCATGCTTTGAGAAAGCATTATTTATACTAGATGTTGTGTGCATTTCATTAAGATAAGAATTCAATTTTAGGATGAACAACAAATTGGATGTGGATTTGGAATACAAACATTTTCAAGGACCTGGGAGTGCTGGTGGACACCAAGTTAAGCATGAGGCAGCAATGTGCCCTTGTGGCCAAGAAGGCCAATGGTATCCTGGGGTGCATCAGGAAGAGTGTTGCCAGCAGGTCGAGGGAGGTGATTCTCCCCCTCTACTCAGCCCTGGTGAGGCCGCATCTGGAGTACTGCGTCCAGTTCTGGGCTCCCCAGTACAAGAGGGATGTGGCACTACTGGAGCAAGTCCAGCGAAGGGCCACAAAGATGATTAGGGGMCTGGAGCATCTCTCTTATGAGGAAAGGCTGAGAGAGCTGGGCCTGTTTAGCTTGGAGAAGAGAAGGCTGAGAGGAGATCTTATCAACGTGTACAAGTATCTGAAGGGAGGGTGTCGAGAGGATGGAGCCAGACTCTTTTCAGTGGTGCCGAGCGACAGGACGCGAGGCAATGGGCACAAACTGAAACACAGACACTTCCATCTGAACATGAGGAAAAACTTTTTCACTGTGAGGGTGACAGAGCACTGGAACAGGTTGCCCAGAGAGGTTGTGGAGTCTCCTTTTCTGGAGATATTCAAAACGCACCTGGATGCAATCCTGTGCAATGTGCTCTAGGTGACCCTGCTTGAGCAGGGGGGTTGGACTAGATGATCTCCAGAGGTCCCTTCCAACCTCAGTGATTCTGTGATTCTGTGATTCTGTGATTCTAATAGAAGCTCAGAAGTGCCATCTGAAACCTCTGATGCAACCTGTAAGAGGCTGGCTGTTTTATAAGGTGATAAATTTAAGTTATGTAAATGTAGAGGTTAATATGAATAATTTGTTTTCCCTGTATCAATTCCATTCTTTCAGTGCATTATTAACTTGCTCTTGAGGTTCAAGGATGAAATTCTGTCTTCGTTAAAATACATGAGAGTCTTGTCATTAGCCTTATTGGAGCCAGAGTTTTACCTGAAAATCCCCAAAGGAGCATGATAAGAATACGTCGAGATCCTCAGATCCTGGTTCTAGAATTCCTGCTTAACACAACACTTAAAGCCCAAATTCAAATGCTTTAACTTTGAAGTAGGATTTCTTGTGCCTCTGTTTTGTAGAAAGAATTGACTGGTTGAGATAGATAGTTGAGGTACAGCTACTCTATAATAACTTGTGGAAAATGTCCAAACATAAATCATTATTTATATTTCTTCAGCTATTACAACATTTGCAGCTTCATTTGTCAGGTAAAATCTCACACTTTCCATGTGTGTTTGGTTTAAAAATCCCATCTTTGATAATGGCACTCTGAAAAACTGTAAACCTTTTCAGTTAATAAACATGGTACGTTTCTTTGGTCTTATCCTACTGCTTGCTTATTGAAAATGTATGTATTTGTGCATTCCAAAAGCAATAGAAAAATAATTCATATAAGTATTTGACCTTACAGTAAATTTATTTCAGTCCATCATTTATTCTGTGTGTTGCATTAGCTCAAATATTCCTTTTGTCAGCGTAATGAAAAATAAAGAGGGAACTTCTGTTTTTCTATGAAATTATATCTTATAGTCTAATGTAGGGCACTAGGAGTTTCCTAAATGTATTGGAAATTAATACATACATCTTATATAAATGGATACTGAAATAGTATTAAATGTTCCATAGCCTTGGAAGCCTGGAATATAATTATAGGTATTTAAAAGTAAACAAATCCCTAAAGATTCTGCTTTAGGGCCAGCAGTAATTTAAAATATTCCCTTGCATTACAGACCTGTTTATATAGTAACAGCTTCATATTTGTGAATAATGAAGTCAACATTATTTAAGATACTGCTCTCTAAATGATCCAGGTTCACACTGATAAGTTCTCGCCAGGTAACATGGATGGCCCTCTCCACAGGCTCTCTTATTGTTTTTCTTCTTTAGCATTTATTCAGTGTAAAAGGAAATAATGCACAGTTTGTATACTTACTCTGTTGGATAATGCTGCTAGAAACTACAAAAGAGGTGAAATAGAAAATTAATAACGTTAAACTATCCTGTTTATAATGTCACATGACTTTCAAGAAATTTGCTTACTATACTTGCATATATACTGATTTAAAATGGACAAATCCTGCTATTCTAATCAGGCAAAGTGAACTGGAAACAATAAGATAGCCCACTTTAGGTCTGGAAAATGGGAGTCAAATGAAGAAGCAGAGTACTCTTATGTATGCATTCCAGGCTTGTGTACGGATTTGCATGCTTGGGGTGCAAAGAAGAAGAAAAAGAATAGGGTGCTAAAGGGAGAGTATACGGGAATTTTCAATGTATCACAGCTGAACATATTCTAAATATATATTAACATATTTAGTGCTAAAAATATTGTGTTGGAATTGCCTCATTTTTAACTCATTCAGCAGAAATAACATGCTGGGGTGATTACAAACAAGGACAAGATGACTTCTGGAATAATATGTATAATGAAATACAGGTTTTGCATTTATAATTGCTGTTATTGTTGCATCAGAGCAGTGTAGAGAAGGTCCCCTGGCTCTCCYAGAAAGCTAGGCTCCATTGTCAAAGATGCTATAGAAGTTCCTAACAGAAAGACGATGGTGGAAATAAAACAGGAGTATCATTTTACAAATGAAGTGAGGCAAAGATCTTTACCTACCTAATCTGACACTGGCAGCCTGAGGCCCAGCTGGGAAGAGCAGTTTGAGAGCTTGTCCTATGTTACTTACTCGCTTCATCAGGAAAAACAAAAAGAGGAGTTTCCTGAAGGGAACCTGAAATTATCAGTAGTACCAAAAAATCTCTCTGAATAATTCTGAGATATGTACAAGCCACTTGGCAGCAGAAACTCAGTTAAAGGCATTTTCTACTGTAGAACTTTCCCAAATAGCTAATTATACTGGCTATTTATGTATACTTGATTGCACTGTTAAATGACAGTATATACTTTTTTATTGCATGTGTGGCTGAAACCTCTCGGACATATTGTTGCTACTCTGTAATACATACAAACTTCTTGAAAGCTCTAACTCAGTGGAAGATTTGTCTGATCAAACAGAAAGAATGTTTTATTTTTGATCAGATTTGTTCTCTATTCAAGCTCAGAGCACAGCCTGCAGAAGTGTTAGCATTGGCCCAAGGAAGAAGCCAGGAACACATTGTCAAAGGGAAGGGTGAACAGATGCCCCTTTCAGCATCACCCCACACTTAGGTTTGCTTAAACTGGTTGTATTTCAGCACAGTTTCATGAAAGGAAAAAGGAACAGGAACAGCAAGTAAAATATCAAGAAGGGAAATAAAATGCTCATTTTAAATCCCCAGAAGGAAGCAGGGCCTCCTTGTATCACCAATAAGGCAGAAGAGATGGACTTCCACTTTAACTTTGATCCATTTCATATTAACTCCTTTAATTCCTGCAGCAGGTACTTGTCATTGTTCTGGCCTAAAAGGAATTTAGTGCATGATATGCTGTTAAACTGCAGAGATCAGAATTGCATCCAGATATGCAAAATTTACTCAGAGGATTTGACAACCAAAAGGAAGCAGGCAAACTCTGTAGATTGTAGAAGAATGCAAGAAAGAGCAATCTGTTATTCTTTGCACTCCTTGATCTTCTACCCCTACTTTAGGAAGGCTTTTCTTCACAAATAAAGCAGTTTTCTCTCATTTCGCCCATACTGATTTGCATTGTTTAATGTGTGCATGTACAGCTTTTTGCATTCCAGTTGCCCAGTTTAACTGTGGTAAGGGGAGATTTGACAAAAGCACTGAGCAGTGCAGCAGCTCAGTTAATCATGAGGTGCTGCTTAGTGCTTCATTTTTCTGGATAATGGGTGGATTAACGTAAGTACTATGTTACTATTGATTTTATTTTTCCATTGCTGTTTGTAGTCTTTTTTTTTTTTTTTTTTCTGAATTAGCTTTGGGGGATAATAGAATAGTGCATATCTAAACAGAGCTCCACTGTTTAAGATTCTCAGATGTTCACTGAATCTAATTAAAAGGAATAGCCACAGCACTTAATAATCCTTTCCAAAGAACTTATCTTTATTAACTACAATAGGATTCATCTAGTCCTATGTTTAATTTAATTCAGCTTCACAAAGCTTCAAGTGAAATAAGTTATCTTACTAGTTGCTGACCACAATGACTTTTCTATCTTAGAAACAGCAGCTGGGACTGTTTAGGGGGATACTGCATTTGAAATCATGGGATCAGAGTATCTCATGTTTTGTACAACATCAGTCATTTGCAAAAGTGTCACTTGGAAAAAAACTAGAGATATTAGCATATGTATACTGAATGGATATTTTGAACTCATATTCCATGATTTTAGGTGCTGCTTGTTAAATTTTCTGTGATGCCTTTTTTTTTTTTTTTTTTTGGAGGTCCTGAATTTAGGGATAGTAAATCTACCCATTTCCCAAAGTTACACCAAAGTTGTCATTCTGAAATACTATTTGCACCTGAAATAAATGTTCTTAGAGGACACTTTTTGTTGTCTGGGGGAAAAAGATGGAAAAAGAATCACTATCGTAGCTTCCATATTGTTCATGGACCTTTATTGTCTTTGTATGAAACAGATCACCAAAAAGCTATGCTAACTGAACCTGATTTTATATGTTGAAAGAAAGTCGAACACCTGCAACTATGACTTGCCAGAATTAATCAGAAAAAAAGGCGATGGTTGCTTTGAAACCCTTTTGTCAGAGCATCGTGGCTGAAAAAATTGCTTGAACAAATGTCCAGATCAAGGAGGTTTGGCTTAAGCTGCCTATGTAGGGAGGGAATTATACATATTCTTCTTTGAGTGACAGGAGGAGGCTGCATTTTGCATCATTTCAATGAGTTAGTGATGGAGTGGTGTCTTAAATGATAGGAATTATATAATTAATGATTATTTTGCCTGAATATCTTACTATTTCAACATCTTACAATACTAAAATATTCTATCATTATTGGCTATGTGTATATTGCCAAGTCGAAGAGGATCAAAGAACAACCACTGGCCTACAGGCCAAGTGGCATAAATTAGCTACATCTACACTACCTAGCATTTGGCTTACCTCTCTTCTGGATCCTAAATGGTTCCCTTCTTGTTTAAAAACATAATTACTACTTTTATTTTTTAGTTAAAATTATCTGAAATAATGTAGCCCTGGCATATTTTGTGCACAGCATGTGAGGCAATTGCACACCCTAATACGTAACACAAGGGCATATCAAGTTTGAGGTTACAGAGTCTGCTCCGCCTATGCTGAAGCACTGCAAAGAACAGAAGGATGTAAACCTGCTTCAGGCTTGTCCTGGCTGCCTACAGCAATGGTCCACGGTGCATGTGCTCCTTCCGGTTGCCTGGCCTGCGTATTGTCTCACAGAGTGTGGTGAACTTGGGTACAAACTGTGCCAGGCAGAAGCATGCTAACAGGCATTCAGTGTGGACAGCTGGTGGTCCGGCTCTGGAGCTAACTTCCTAGTCCTATTTAGCAGTGCAGGCATAGTCATTTTCGCAGTTTTTCTGTTGTAGTATACTTGTCTTTAGATTTTGCAGTCTTACTGCCGTCACAAGGACCATCTGAGCTGTTGATCTAAGACCGTTCATTCCAAGATTTTAAATCAAGATTTAGTTAAAAATAACCAGCATGCCACAATTTATTCTGCTAAATTGATTGCTTCACTTTTAATGAAGTAAGAAATGTTAGAATTATCAACTTATGTTATCAAACTTTATAAAAGTCTTATTCCAAATGCTTTAAATTCATCTTTATTCCTCCTGTGGTTGCATTTTGAGTCATGGAAATGAAAAAATCAAAACTTGTGAATAAAGTAGTGAGCGGCCTTTTTTTTTTTTTTTTTTTAATGCTGTTGCAGGAAATAATTTTGTCAAACAGCTTTCGGATAAGAGTTTGCGAAAATTGCATATGTACCTTTGATTTCTTCCTTATTTACTGCTTGGCCTGTTATTTGATGCAGGATGATAATCCATAGTGCCTACTTCATCTGAGCCATTTAAAGGGTAATGATTATAGTTAAAGCTAGATATAGTCCATCTGAAGTTTGACTGTAGGAAAAAAACTATATTCTTTTTAAACATAAAGCTAAGAAAATTATTTTTCAAAAAACATTGTATTTAATAATTTTACCTCTTTTTTACTTCATTGTTTGTGAATGAATAAGTACTCAGAATTATTTTAATTCTAAATCATTCATCTTGTATTATACTTGTTTAATGTTCAAGATGTTCTAATGACTTTAGAGATGTTTACCTCGTATGCAGATGTAGCTGTTCAGAGTAATTCATTCTATGGTTAAAGCCAGGAAGCAGAAAGATTCCTATCTACGGTTTTTGGATTTTCAGAGTGTTTATGAGCTATTAATTGAAATACTTACATTTGATATTAAAACTAAATTTATTAGTATCAACCAAATACCAAAGCCAGATAAAACATCTCTGTTCACTGAGTGCATGGTTGCTATAACTAACATACATAAAGTTTGAATGAGCAGAAGAGGATATGTTTCATAGCAACAGAAATGGAAAGGAATAGTACTGCACAACAATGATCATATATGACCATACAGAAGTGTGTAAGAACTTCTATCCAGAAGACTTTAATAAACACAACCTTTTAATGTTTTTTAGCTCCTTTTTTGTAATAGTGGAGTGGTAAAAAGTTTCCCCTACCTGTCTTGTTTCAGTTTGTGTCCATAGTGTTTGTCTTCACACCATGCACCACTCTGAAGAGCCTGGTGCCATCTTCTTGATAACCTCCTTGTCTGTATTGACAGGCTGCTCTTCAGTCCGTTCCCCCCGCTCCCCAAGGTGTGTCTTATCGAGACTAAACAATCTCAGTTCCCTCAGACTTCCTCCACAGGTCAAGTGCTCCAGCCCCCTTAACATCTTAGTGGCCCTTTGCTGAACTTGCTCCCATTGTCCATGTCAATGTCTTTCAGGTACTGGCGGTCCCAAAACTGGACACAGTGTTCCAGATATAGCAAAATGAGTGCTGAATAGGGGGGATATTTATTACATTCCTGCTATCTACAGGATATGCTGTTGATGATACATCCCAGGATGCTGTTAAACTTCCTTGCTGCCAGGGGACACAGCTGACTCATTTTCAGCTTGCAGGCTACCAAAACCCTCAGGTCCTTTTCAGCAGAGCTGCTCACCAGCCCGTCAGACCCTAGTCTGTACTGAAGCAAAGGGTTGTTTCTTTGCAGGTGCAGGACTTTGCCTTTCTTGGCTTTCTCACTGATTTCCATAAGATTGCTCCTAGTCCATTCCTCCAGCCTGTCTAGGTCATTTTGAATGGCATCCTGGCCCTCACCAGCCTATAGGTAAGAGGATGAGCATTAACCACTACCATCAGAGCCTGATCATCCAACCTGTTTTCACTCATGTGGTTATCTGCCCACTTAGGCTGTAATATCCTAACTTGGGTACAAGAATATTCTGGGAGACGGTATTAAAAACAGTGGTAAAGTCAAGGTAGATGATACCTGCTGCTTTCCCCTTGTCCACAAATCCAGTCATTTTGTCATAGAAGACAATCAGCTTGGTCAGGGAACCCTTGGTAGATCAATGCTGACTGTTCCCAGTCATGATGTTCTCCTTCATTTGCGCAGAAGTGGGCAAGGCATTTTGTTACGTGATTTTCTCAGGGACTGATGTGAGGCCTACTGGCCTGTAGTTCTTCAGTTGTCCCTTTGGCCTTTTTGGAAGATGGGTTTGTCTCTCTTCAGTTGTTGGGAACCTTCCCTGATCTTCATGACTTTTCAACAATGATAGAGAGGGCCTTGCAAGGACAGCAGCCAGTTCTCTCAGCACCCTCAGACGCAGCCCGTTGGGTCCCATGGACTTCTATTGGTTGAGTTCCCTCAATTAATCCCTGCTTCAGTCTTCATTCACTGCTGGTCACTCTCTTAGTTAAACCCTTTCTTTAGAGCACGGAAACCTGGGAGATCTTGTTGGTGAGGATCAGTTCCATACTTTGTATAATATATATTTGATGTTTATGTGGACTATGAAATATGATATAATATGTAACATTTAATATAGCTTTAAGATTTCAAGGAAAATGAAGTTGTCCCCATCCCATTTTTTTTTTCTGTCTCTGTGTTGTCATGATTTGTAAAACAGCATAAATCTAGTGTTTAAAATTTAAGATTTACAGTTAAATTTTAACATTTTGCAACTAAGAGAAATCCCTGTTTTGATGGTTGGGTTCTTTGAATTTTTGATGTAGTTGACTGATAGTTGACTGACTCACCTACTAGAATCTGAGCTAAATTGGGATTTGTTGCCATTGTTTGTAGGTTTAGGCTTAGTGAAATAAAAGAAGAAAACAGGTTTCTGATTTTTTTTTTCCTACATTAACAAAGTAAATCCTCATCAGACCCCTGCTGTTAGTGATTGCCAATTACCTGCAACTATAGGAGCACTAGTAAAGCATTGCCTTAATTAGGAAGGCCTAAAAATGCCCTTGGGAACTAAGCAAGCATAAATGTAGCTGAAAAGTTTTGTTTCTCCTTGACAGGCATCAAATTTTGTGCAGAAACCACTGATAAACATTCTTGGAAACACCTTCACTGAGCTTCTATGAACATGCTGTTATTCAAATTAGGTAAATTCACCATTTTAATATTAAGAAAAAACTTTCATGATACTTTCTTAAATTATTGCTGTTGTTGTAATACTAGGCAAATATGCAATGCCCCTTCAGTCAGAAATTTTTCATGGTAATATGTTTGCTATCCATGTCTATCAAACTCCTGGACATATAAGACTTCTAAAATTTTGTTTTTAGAGGGAGAGGAGTGCGGGGTTTTCTTGGGGTTTTGTTTTTAGTAAGACTATACAGCCTTTATGCAAAACCTTTACATGGCCAAGCCAGACATCCTGGACTTTGCTGTCTAACTCCTTCTGTTTCCTATATTACAACAAATAATAACCAGTAGCTATAGTAACTAACTGATACTAAATCACTTTAGTTAGAGATGACTTTTCTTTTTTTTTTCTTATCAGGCCTCTGTCTTGTCCATATCCTTTTATTTCTTCCAGAACAGCATCACTGAAAGTAAACCTCTCCTCTCTGCTAGTGTATGTTGAGTAATCAAAGCTGTGTATTGTAATACTGCTATAGATGAGCTTCAGTCCTGTAGGATGAATGTCTTGTATTTTTAACTTGGTCAGTTTCATGTAAGGACAACAGGTCTTGATCATCTAGTACTATCTAGTAGATACAAAAGTATTTCCAAAAAGATGGAAAAGCACAGTTTGGTAGGAATAAGGTAATGGGTGCAAAACATCTAATGCTGACTGAGTTCTTCCTACAGTCCAAGTGATTACAGTCAGAAGGAACTTTCTATGAGAATGTGTCTCTCTCATGCTGACTTCAGACCTCCCCTCACTGGTTAGTTTCTGGTCAGCCATACTGTCACAAAGCTGTCAGTTCTTGTCAAAATAGCAGACCCCATATGAAACAGTGTGGTTCAGCGTGTCAGGCAGCAGACATGCTGGAGTTTTTACTCGTTTGTCTACTTTCTCCTTCTGTCCTGTTTAAATTTAAACATCTCTCTGACAGTTGCAGGATGATGGTTATTATTATTATTTTTTAAGATTTTAGTTTCCTTCTAAACTGAACCAAGTATTCACAAAGCGTAGGAGATCATCTTTTCAATATCTAGATACGTTGCAGTGTTGTAGACATTAATTTGTTACTTGTCAGGAAAAAAAAATTGTTGAGGATAGTGGGGTTTTTTACATGTAGGAGAAATGGAGTGAAATGGATTTGGAGTAATGTTTATGGTGATGGAGAATGCCAGTCTGATTCTAGAAAACACAATGCCTGTTTCACTAGGTCAAAAATATAAGAAAGGTCTCTGACTCTAAAGCTAGACCCTAAGTAAGACACCCAAGAAAAATTAATCGGAACAGCAACCTATAAACAAAAATAATTCAATTTCATTAAAACAGCACATATTGCTTTAATCTCACTTGTTTAGATGTAACTCCAACAAAAAGACTACATTAATTCTTTTCACAATATTTTTGTGGATATTCTTTGAGCTGTGATAACTAATTTAAGACCACATTATTCCTGCTGCTTTTCAAGGAGCAAGGAACAATTATAAGCTTTTTGTTCTCTCATATAGCATAATATATGTTAATTGTGTGTTGATCGGTCATGAGAGCATCCAGTGTTTAACTCTTGTATGAGCCATAGCTAAAAGAGATGCACAGATAAGAACAGCAGTGTCTGGGTTTCATTTCTTTGTTTCTGGGGGGAAAGAAGGATTATTTTTCTCATGGGAAATTACTTAGAAACTTACTGAAATAACTGTTCTCAATTAATAGTTTTGGAATTTTTCTTTTGAAATGAATTAATAAGTAGACATTGCTTTTTAAATAATGATGTTTTTTTCACATGCAGCTGGATCAGAGAAAAGCAAGCTTCTTTAGAAGTGATACTGCAAAGCAGTATTTCCAGAATAAAAATTTCACACTGACCATTTTGATGAAGTTTCAAGTTTAAACAAACCTTTTCATATCAGTATTAATGGTATATTGTTAATTGGTTCTAGGTTGTACAAAGCCAATTTTATTCGTTCTTTTTTCACCCTTACTTTGGTCTCACTTACATTATCTAAATCTAAAATTTCCTTGAAGTCAACAGTTAGGATGAAATAACAGTTCCATGAAGAGCTTTCTAGCCTTTATTTTCCTCCTGGTTTTAGCTCATCTTGTACGTACAGTACCCTTTCAATTTCAAAGCAGATTCAACATGGACATTGCTGTGAAAGGTTAACTAGATCTTGGAATTTCAAATGTTCTAGCTTTCAGAAGAAGAAACTTGAAATTTGCTAGGATTTTTTGAAAAAGAAAAGTCAAAATTTTGAATTTCAAGATTTACTGGTACTGCTTTGGCTTCAAGGCTGCTATAATAGTAAGAATTTTGTGAAGGGATAGCATTCGTGTGTGTGTGTGGTTTCCCTGCCCTGCCCCGCTGCTTCCTTCCCCCCCCTTTATGTGAATTAAATTGTGTGGAATATTGCTTTGTGCAATAGTTTGCGCTTTGCAAGTAGTGGACAGGTGATAGTGGTGACTGTCTGAATTGGAAGGAAATCTGCTAGAAATCTTCCTAAGACTCTTTTTATTATTATTATTATTATTATTATTATTATTATTATTATTACTTTTTATTTTTCTTTTGTATTATATTTGGGTTCTTGTGTGCATCCATTGTTTTCCTTTGTTCATTATTTTATTCTACAAGAAGATTTCATTTAAGTATCTTAAATATTGTGAGAATTATGGAAAAATAGTAATCTTTTTATAAAAACAAACTTTGGAAAGTGAAGCTGGGATGAAATAAAGACCTATTAGAGAGGACTATTGGTATAAATTGCTCAAGTGAAGAATAGGTGTATGGGCTTGGCTTAAGTTTTGCATAATGTAGTTGAATGTAATCAGGAAATATTCACAGTGAGTATTGTATTAGATATTAGGTGATCAATCTTGGTAAGGACTTCACTAATTATCAAGTGGCTGAGTCACTGAGAAAGTCAAAGTTATGTTTCAGAGGACTGTACTTCTCTGAGGATTTTGGATGCGTGAGAAGTGTTTGAGGTGATAGTTGTTAAAGAAGGTGGCTGGAAAAGGAAAAAGTTTATAAATGATTTAAAGTTAATAGTGATTCCTTCCCTTTTAGCAGCAGTAATGGATGGTGGTGCAGATATATGAATGACTGTAACTGTAGCCTACGGTAATCTTTATAGACAGTAATTGATCATCTAGAAAATAATACACTTTGAGGGCAAGCATATAGAGGTTAAAACTAAATTTACAATTAAATTCAAGAGAGAGTTTCAGTGAGTAGAAACAGTTAAGAGAAGAGCCCTATCTCTCCTTAAGAACTTACGTTAATTCTGAATTGGAACAGTGGAAATAGTTGGATTTTTTTTTCCTATTCTTCCTTCCTTCCCTCCCCTTCAGTGCACATCTTACTGCTGTGTTAAGTGTGAACATTGCAGACTCACACGTTATATTATGAGCACTATACACTCATGCAGAGCAAGCAAAGTGCAAATAGGCTTTCTCCGAAAAAGAAATAAAAGTTAGACTGTAAGAAGGGTGTCGTAGCATGACAAAGGGGTAGGAGAAAGAGTCTGCATAACAAGATAGGTAGAGAGGACATGGTGCATTGAAATATTAGAAGCAGCTAGGGAAAATATTCCTGAAAGCTTCCCCAGGGGGGAAAGCACGCTTGTGGAAGAATATAAGAAGACAGCAATTTTATGGAATAAAATGGCAGGGGAGATGGGGAGGGGAAGGAATTAAGAAGCAAAACAAATACATGTGGAACAAGAAATATTTAGAAATTTTGTCATATTACTCAGATTTCCAAAGTAATATCCTTAAGGAACTTAAACCTTGCACAGGAAGAATAATGAATTCAGAATGAGAAGAAAGATAACGAGAAAGATAATGAGAAAGTCAGACAACTGAGTCATGCTGCAAGTTAGAAAAACAGAACAAAATAATTAATTCAGGATTTCAGACAAAGACTTTTTTTGTATTATATAGCACTTATTTGGTAAACTAATAATTAAAATTGAGTGAATAGTATGTGTTTTCACTGAACATTGCAATAGAATAATTGAAATTTGTCTCAAACCCTCTTTTCATTTCCCTAGATGTTCATAAACTATAGTCCATCCTTGTTCCTATGGAACAATTTTTTTTTTTTTTGAGGTAGCATGGTAGCATTGAATCGTATTGGCAGGAGCTAAAGTGAGCATTTCCATGTTTGATTTCTTTCCTTCTCCATCCAAATCTGGATGGAGTTCTTTGGCATTGCTTTCAAATGTGCTGTCTCTCTCTATGGCTTCTGTTAGTGCTTCAGATATCGCTATCATTCCAGCAGGTGAGCACATATGTCTTTTTTTCTGAATTCATATGTTTCCAGTTTCTGTCTTCATTACCCATAGCATCTAAGAATCTGTCCTTTTCTTCTTGTCCCAATAGGTAAAATGCTTAGTCGGCCCTTGCAGCTTATTTCTCAAACATTGGAACAAACTGTTCCGAGACTGCCAAAAATCAACTTTATATCCATTAACATCCCTGTTCCTGATCAACTGCTGTGATCATGATACCCCACTTATACTTGTAGTCTTTCTCCATTCCACCAAAGACAAAATTCTGGCCCTTTTCGTCCTTCACAAGGTGTTCCTCCAATATAACCCATAACATGTTATTATGTTGCTTCCAATTACGGTGCCTATCTAGAACCTAGAATTAGTAATAACTTGATTTCAGTAGGAGCAACATTAGCTTTCAGATAATTAACTAGAGGTTTATTTGCAACATAATCACATTTTAAATTAAGTCGTAGGTGAAAAATTGCTAGTTCTTTAAGAACTTCTAACAAAGTCTGTGTGTGTCTTTTTTCCTGGGATTCCCTTTCTGCAAGGAACACTGTCCTGAAATTCAGTTGCGAATCCTATGATCATCCTATCAATGAGGCCTACTTTCTCCTACAACACACAGAAAACTACTGTCTGATACCGAATAATATGGAAACTTTGGAGACTGTTATTAAAGTTGCTATATAATTAGGTTTGTTATGTGAATTATTTAAATTAATGCACTTAAAATCATCGATGTGTGAAAAGTTCAGGTGTACATGTAAATTCAGTTCTTACAAATGCTTCTGTATTTCTCCATTGTTTGTTTCTTCTAGTTATATGTGACTTATTATCCAATGTCTATGACTTATTAGATCATGAGCTTTTTGGTACAGATTCCAGGGTTTTTCTGTTCCCTCTTTGCACAACACTAAGCACAACAGTTGGATTTTTAGCAGGTAAACTGTTGCACAGTGCTGTAACACAAATAATAAATGAAACACTCTAGTGTATTACTACAGACATGGAAGAAGTAAAATTATTTTATTGAATCATTTTTGCAGATAGCTTGCTTCTAATAGTCCATGCTTAGGTATATATTCCTCTACTCCAAGAATTCTGAGGTTGGAGGGGGAGGGAGAAGGGCATAAAAGTCAAAATTATAGAATTATGAGGGAGGGGGAAGGGCATAAAAGTCAAAATATTTTAATGGGTATTTAGAGAAATACAAATTTTTAAAAAGACACTGAATGCTAAACATTTGCTTCGGAACTAAAGATAACTCAGTTTCAGTAAGAAAGGTTTGCAAATAATCGGCTAGCGGCTTATTTGCACCACTATTCAACTGTAAAACTAAGGGAGGGAAAAAAAACGAATAATGACTTCATGTAGTACTGGAAAAGTCTTAAAAATAGAAAAAAAATCTGAAGAATTAGTTAGGTTCATTTATCTTTAGAAAGATGACAGAAGCTTTATCGATAGGGCAAAATCCAATACAGCAAAAACTGATAAAATAATCATTAATGTTTAGTTTGATTTCAGTGGTTCCTTTCAGACTATAGGGTCCACACTATGCTCTACACCCAAAAGACAGCTGTGTTCTCTGTGAAAGGAAAATAAATCAGTGTTCATAATCCGTAGACATGATGGAAATAAACTGACTACTTTGTGTGTGAAAGCGAAATATTTCCACAGAGCCAAAGGTGGGATGCTGGTTTTCAGATGACGAAGTTTTGCTTTCTTGGAATGATTTCTGCATGTGTTTTTTTTGTTGTTGTTGTTTTTTGTTTTTTTTTTCTCATTATTTTCCTTCTGTCTTGCCTCATCAGTCGTATTCTTTTACAAGGATTAGTCTACGACAGTGCTCACTTAGCGCAATAGAGAAATAACCCTCAGAAATATTTTACTAAGGGTTATAAAGTTCTGATGGAGGTGGGCTCTGCTATTCCCAAGGCAAGAACCATTTCTGTTTTGTATGAACTGTAACATGGAGAATTGTGCATTTTAGCTGACAGCACAGACAAACACCTTTTGTATGTGGGGTGTGTGTTTGTGTTCTTTTTAATAACTCAGATATGTCAGATACAGATTCAAAAAATGCTATGACAAATTCGTGGAAGAAAAATCTGTCAAGGATCATTACACATAGCAGTATCTCCTCTAGCTCATAAAGTCCTGTTATATGGTTGTCTGCTGCTTCACTTTCCACCATCCTAACTACTGTAGTGGCCAACCAAATTATTCTAATTTTCTAATGCTGTTTTTGTTTTATATGAAGGGAAGGTGAAAAGTAGTTGCTAAATGACACTTGGCCAAAGCCCAGTTGTGTCTTCCGGTGTTGTACTGAATGATGAGGGAGAAAACAAGGTAATTCAAGATAGTTGTCAGTGAATCTGACTCGCTTGTCCCTGTGAAGTTGAAGTGTTAGATACACGGAGGTAGTCAGCCTTTTTTTCAGGATAGTTTCCTCTATCTTTTAAAATTTAAAGATCAGCTAAAAATGATTCGGTCTATTTTAAATAACTGGAAAGTAGTGGTAATCTGTTTTAAGTGTTATCATCACTCAATAATATAAATCCACCTGTGGAAGCCACTTTTTATTTCTGTTTTATATATACACACATACAGAACTTGCAGTTCTATTGAAAATAAGACATTTATGCACCTCCTCTGATCAAACCCTTACATTGGAAAGTTTCTATAAGTGCAACTTCTGTCACAGGCCAAGGGCTCGGAGGAAGTTGTTTAGAGTGTAAGGGCCTATTTGACATAAGTAATAGGTAGTCATTTCTCAGATATTTTTGCTTATACAAATATATAATGTTTTATAGGTCTGGCTCACCGTTCTCTCCCAAAAATGTTTAAATGTAGGAAAAAACATCGGATCAAAAGTTTTCTATTAAATGTATGCAAAGTTGTTTGTTCTGTGGCAATACTTTTTGAAGTAAGTTTCACTGTTCTTCATAGTTTAGAATCAGTGATCCAGATAGTGTTACACAGGGAGTATGAAGCTCAATACAGTGGGAGACAAAGGAAATCTAAAAAGTCCTAGCAAAGAAGTGACACTTAGATATAATGGAAGGTTTATAACTAGAACAGAAAAATATAACCTGTGAAAGACTATTTGAAGTGTAACCAGAGCTAATTAAAATAAATCACATCAGAAATACATCGCAAAACTTGTAGTAAAGAAAACTTATTTACATCCAAACTAAAATACTTTCAATAACTTCTGTGATGCTCCAGTTTATACAGGAAAAAATTTCCTAGAATTAGGCTAATGATCCTATGTTTTATTTAGCTTCTCTACTTTTGCAAATTGTGCTTGTTTAATTTGCTTTCAGATATAGATCAAGTCATATGAACAGATTTAACTAAAATACAGATGCCATAAAGTATGTAAAATTATTTTCTGTGATTCTTTGCAGAACTGAGTTATACAGGGCCTGCTTCTGCAATGCCTATTCATGCACTTGACCCACAAAAACTAATAGAGATCTGTTTCTAAAGAAATACAGGCAATAGAAGCAATGTTATTTCTTCTGAAAGTGTGCAAGCACCATTGTATGAGATAGATTCCGTAATCGTAGTTCATTTAGATCTGGTACATTAAAACAAGATATACCATACTTTGACTAGTGCAGTATGTTTCCATTTAGTTGTCTACAAATTCATCAAACTTAAATTAACGTTATATATGTATACCGTAAAAAGCAAAAAAGAGTTCCATACATACATGTGTTCACTTCTCAGTGTCTTTTTTTTTTTTTTTTCCCCTTGGAAAAAAGTACTGGGTACTTCATTCCCTCTGAATTTTAGAACGGTTGTGAAATACAATTTTATAAAGTTTAATTATGAAAAAGCTAAGCATTGAGATTACTTCCCCTGATCTTCAGAGTTACAGTGACTGATATTCTCTGAAGCATTATCAAGTCAATTCAGCAAGAGAAAATATTTTTCCTTTGAAACATTTTGGTAAATAGGAGTATCATTCTCAATCACTGTCTGCAAAAGCAATTTAACTTTAGCTTGCAGATCTCTGTCTCCACTCTGCTTAGCACTAGTTTTTAATTATATTTTATTATTTAATGAGAAGTTTAAATAGAGAAGAATAAATTTGGTTTTGTAATTGTAATCACATTTATTGAGGTGAAATTTAATTCCTTGAATAATTTAACTTTTTGTTTTTTTATGARAAGTCCCCAGTGCCATGACCTCATATGTTTGAACGTGAAACATTGTATCCACACGGTTAGAATGTTGTTTATTATGTTTGAACAAGTTTATAATAAATGGATATTTAGAACTTAAACCTCCATCCATAATTCCATCAAAGTTGGCGTGGCTTTCAGAAGTATAAAATCTCTAGTGGCTCTTCAAAGAGACAGGCTGAAGATGTATCCAACCTGAGCATCTGAGAAAGGCAGTGGAAATAACTAACGTGAAACTGCACTCAATATGATTTAGCAGCAGATTGCCAATAAAAGAGGAGATCCTGCTTTCTCCGTATTATCTGTGTATTCCCACTGCTTACATCAGATCTAGTTATAGGGTGGCTGCAGGATCAGTTGGATGCACTCATTGATCCAGTGGAAAACTTAGTATCTTAAAAACTTTTTTTTTTAAAGGGTATGAGAGACTTTATACCTCTTCCTTTTTCCCTCCAGCAGAAAATGCTGTGAGTGATTTCACCAGTTCTTTAGATATGTTTGTTAATGAGTTAAAGTGAATAACTAGTTATAAAATCTAGCTTGATTGTTTACTATATTAATGCACTGCATATAAGATCCAATGACCCTCCAATGACTTAAAGTACGAGAAGAGAATGAGAAAATGCAGTCTTTAGTTCATTTTGAATGGGCACAAACAGCTAGCCACAATGGAAAAAATCTGATCTACAGGGGAGAGGCTATTAGAAAGATGCAGCTTAAAGCTTAAAATCTGCGTGGACTCTTTGATTGTGTGAGAGACAGGTTACTTTGCAGAACTCTGCAATATCAGATAAGGTAGTCAAAGATAGGAAAAGATCCCAAGAATTGCAAGTGGAGGAAAAAAGGGAAGGAATTTAAAGTCCTTCAGAGCTTTAAGCATCTATTCAGTGTATATGAAAGAGTTGGAAAAGATCTAAAGGCATCTTTTACATGTTCTAAAACTTTTTTTTTTTTTTTTGCATTGGCCCTGTGGAAAATCATATAATTACCTTGCAGTTTGATTTAACAGTAATTGATAAAATAAAGCTCCAGACACTATTTCCATGATCTGAGTAAATTTATTCTTGTGAAGAATGAAAACAAACCATTTTTCTTCTATAATGGAAGATCTTTTATTTTCCCTTTTGAAAATCAGTTGTCAATATTATATACATTAGTTGGGTGAAGGTAGTGTTCTTTTACGTGTATTATATATTTTTATAAGTTAAATGCTTCTGGAAAGCACAGAGAACAAATGGACAGCACTATTATCCTGCTTGATCCATCTGTGCCTGCATTCCTGTTGTATATACTCTATGGAGCTCTACCCATCACATCTTAAACAAAGAAACAAAAAAGTGTTAGTGAAACAGGCAAAAGATGGTCCATATTATGGAATAGCTTCCTTATGAAGAGTACCTAAACATGTTGTTATTGAATGATGTTATTATTCAGAAAGGTTTCCAGCTTTTGATTTTTTTAATTTTTCCAACAAGCTTTTCGACTTTAGTATGTATTAGGGTCCACTAGAGCAATACATCCAGCCTGCCATATATTGTCAGTGACTTCTTTGTGGGATTTTTAGAAGGAAGTTGAAAGCTGGATGAGTTACTCTGGTCACATTAGCCTGCTCCTAACTTAGGTCTTTCCTAGGGATTGCTAGAAAAGAGCGTCTGGGAACAGGTTTCAGCCACCCAGGCAATTTCTGCAAATCACATCTCTCTGCTCCTCCAAGGGAAGAATTGGATCTAGTGTACGTATTCAACTTACTATAGTGTAGATGTGCAGTAGTCCTGCTGCACCCCTGCAGTGCAGTAGATCTGTACTGTGAGCAAAGTGGTCCTTGTGTTCAGCTCTCCTCTGCCCTTGGAACAAGCTGTATGGACTATTCAGCTGGAAGTCTTGGAGATCATTGGATCACACAGAGATAACCTTTGGGCTTAGCTGTTATGACACATTATTTTTATCTTTTGGAATGTGAGATAATGTCAGATCAAAATTTTACCTCCAAGGTATCTTGTATCACACATTACTGATAAGCTCTTCACCTACTGGAATATCAGCTATTTGAGTGGTGCGATCTTTCATTTTATGCCTTGGTAAAAGAACATAAAACTAAAATAAAGTGAAAAGCAAAAATGTTGGGGGAGGGGGGAGCTTTAAAAGCTCTTTATTTTTCCGTAAAAGGGGACATTCTGAATGTCACATTTCCATTAGGTAGGGATGCCTGGTTTCCAGCTATCTTTTTATATATATATATATATATATATATATATATATATATAAAATATATATATAGTTTGCAAACAATATATCTGTATAATATTTTTTTTCTAGTGATTTTACATATGCAATATTTCCTGCTCACAAAGCACTGGAAGAACACTGCAAAATTTATATTTGAAAATATTCTCTCTCTTTTCTTGTTTTTTGTTTTTTTAATGAAAACTTTACTAATTAGTACTGAAATTTTTCTTTCACCTTCTGAGAAGACAGAATAGAGGTGGAAATACTGGGTTAGTCTCTTAAAGTAGTTTCAATGCAGAAAGTGAGATTTTTACTTTGATTTTACCTTAGAGTTATGCCATGCCCATACCCAGATATGCAGTAGAAGGTCAACATTCTCTTCTCTTTTCTTGGGTCATATTAATAATCCCTGCACTCAGCCAAGCACACAGTCTTATCCAGCTGGTCGGTCTGGCACTGTAAGGAAAACCGAAAAGACATTTGGCCAAGACATTACGCCATTTACTCCCAGGCAAGACGTGCAGAATTCATAAGAGAAACTAAATAAATGTCAGAGCTCTGCGTGCATGGGCACTTATATTTCTGCCACAGAATACTTTTCAAAGCTTTCTGTGGCATCTCTGCTACATCCACAGGTCAGAGCTACCTTCTGACCATAGGTTTTAAGAACATTGTGTCTTTATTGGAATTAGTATCTGAGACAAAATTTTACCTATGCATGTATCCTTCTTACAGCCTTTTCCAATTAGGTTACATACTGTTTTGATAGAGTGGTAGTAGTGATTAATGTGTTTTAAGGTTTTTGACATACTATTTCATGAATATTGAATAAAAAAAAGTTATATAAAACTGAGATGCATTTATGAGTTCAAAAACTGTCTTATTGGTCTCAGAGCATAAATGGGTGTTATCGTCTGTCAGATGATTTCATAATTGATATTTTTAACAGTTACCTGGAGCTGATACTAGAAGTTATTATTGAAAGGTAATAAGTGCATGTAGGACATAACACAAACATTGGATGTGTGATAAATATTGAGAATGACAAGTCACTAGCAGTACATTATAACATGATTTAGATCAGATACTCATAGAGATGCCATAAAACAATATTTAGATGAAAGTCATTCAGCTCGGAACAAAGAGCATTGACCATGCAACAGAATGAGAAAATATTATCTTGAAAGTAAAACTTTACAAAAGACTTGGAAGTCACACTGACTAACCCGATGTCGTAGGCCAAGAGACTTGGTACTATCCTGGAGCACAAAAAATAGCTGACTGAATTATATTTGGGGTTGATGCCCCAACAGGAATACTGTGGCATTTCTTGCATCTCTGCTTCCAAAAGAACAGTAAGCTGAAAAGAACTTTAAGACATAGCTGTAAATATATGCAATGTATTGAAACCTATTGTTTTAAAATGAAAAGCTTAAGGAGCTAAGTTTATTCATCATATTAAGGTGAAGATTTGGGGGTGKTTTTGTTGTTTGGAAGTACCTGCACAGTTACCGAAGGCTCTGAGATGATTATTTTTCTCATCAAGAAAGAGAATACCATTAGAAGTCTTTATGGAAAGCTGGTGTGAGTGCCTCTGACAAGGAAAAACCTCCCTATACTTTTGACTATGCCATCCCTGAAACTTTTAGTTTTTAATTGAGAAATTTGCTATTTAGAATTCCCTGAGTTCTCAAACTCTGTCAAAACCCTTTATTAGTAAAACCTTTATTGCTTTAATTGCATTTAATTGCCTCAATTTTCTAATAACTATGGCACCATTTAAAAACTGTAGTGTCAGATTCTGAGAAGATTTATCCATTGCCTCCAGGTGGAATAGAGCAAATTTCTCCAGATGCCAACTGCAAACACCACTCTTCAGCTGGAATCATAGCTACAAACTCCTTAGAGTGTTGTCATCTGTTAAGTGACATAATTAAGCACCTGCTTAAGTGTACATAGTGTGACTCCTCAGAATGCATTATATTGAAGAATCAGGCATGTAAATGAATATATGGCAATCATATTTTAATGCCTGTACTATTGGATCCCTGCACTACTCTTTCTGCCTCTAATGTATTAGAAATCTCAGAAATAACATACTTTTCCTTTAAACATACTTCATTATCAATTTATTTTCTGATTTGTTTTTTCCTTCCCACAAAACTTGCTGGATGACATTATGCAGTTTTATCATTAGGTTTTTATAGGATGCTTGGGCACATTTATATTCCCCTGATTCAGAGTCTGTTCATATATTTTTACTCTGTAGTTATTTCTAACCAAGAAAATAAAATCACACTTAAATGTTAATTTAGAAATGAAGATCACATATACTTATGGAAGTAAGCAAAACAGAGTAATAGTGTAATAATTTTAATACAGTCTTTGAATAACTTCTTGCTTCATTTTTTTTTCTGGAATTTCTTGCTTTAAAAATATGATATTCTAGATTATAATTGCTTGTAAAGCTAAATGTTAATTGCTGGATAGAATTTTTTTGATTATACTTCTGCTTATTTAAAGAGAGGAACATCTTCTAGAATTGTTTAAACTTTAACCTGGCACCTGGCCTAATGTACCAGCCAGACTGATTTTCATTTTTTGCAGTCTCTATTTATCATGGATTAGAATGTAAAATAGCTTATGAAACCCAATCATTTTTAATTAAAATAATGTCATTCCTATATTCGGTAAAGAAAATTCTGCTGTCTTGCCATCTTGATAAAGAAAGGACTTTTTTTTTGTCGTGGTTATACATGCTAATTTGCTGTGTTATTCACTGCAAAAAGGTCCACCACAGTAGGTGCTGGTTTCTGTTTATTACAAAATGTACTCCAAAACTAGGACTATACCATTGCTCATTAAGATGCTTACTGTAAATTGTAAATATCTAAACTTGGTGCAAAGCATACTAACTTACCTAGTGAATAGGTGTCTTATTTAAATTGAACAGCATGAAGCATTTCTGGTAAGTTTATATAATTTGATGGGTTTAAACTGGAAAGATACCCAATTGGAAGATTTATGACACTTCTAATTTCAAAGGGTATACATCAAAGGCAACTTTGTATCTTGATTTTACGTTTTAAGAATTGAGTTGTCTTTTCGCTATAAATAATTAATACCACTAAGAATTTAACATCTGAAATAAGTAACACTCGGCAGTAATAATGTACTGTTTGGGAACTAGGAGCACATTATTCTAACAGCTGGACTTCAAAAGGCATAGTAGAAAAAATTGTATCATCACTTGATTTATTATGATGGAAAAATGAAAGATCAGACTCCAGGGCCTCATCACATAGGTACTTCTATGCTGTCATCCTTTTTAAAGGCAAAAGCTGTTTCAGACATGTCCTTTGCACAAGTCTCCGCATTGTTCAGTGTGTTCTCCAGATACCCCAGAGCGCTGCCTTGCCCTACAAACTGAGAGTGGCCCATACCCAATGCTTTGCAGAAAGTGTTTCAGGAAGTCTTTTAAGGAATTAAGGGAATGCTCAGTTGGGAAGTCCTAACCTTGACTTTTTTTCTTTTTTTTTTAACACTCCTGAAAGCTCCGTTACTTAAGGACTGGCTCATATTTTGAATCAGAGGGAGTTAATGTTAAATTCTGGAATTAAGTTTTAAAATTAAGTTGTGTAGAGACAAACAGGTTTTTTTTTCTTTCAGTTTTAATTTTACTTTTGTTTCTCCATCCTCCTTTTTCATATCATAAGAACTATTTGTAACACCATTTTTTTTCAACTTCTGTCTTTGTTTTATCTCTCTGCCATGTTCCATCTTACTGATGCCATCTCTAAATTAAATAGTTCCTATTTTTTTGTCCATTTTGTTTGCAAGGTTTTCATTCCTTTAATCATTCTTTGTTCCATTTCTGAACTCCTTCCATTCCTGCATTATTTTATTTCACAGGAAGAGACACTTTTCAAAAGCTTGTACCTCTTTTGCAGCTGTAGTTGTGAACAGATATTTCCAATAATATCTTTTTATTTTCTAAGAATCATAGAAATGTGGGTGGAAGGGACCTCTGGAAGTCGTCTAGCCCAGCCTACCCCCTGAAGTGTCACGAACGCTAAACCAGGTCAGCTGAAGTCCTGACAAACACCAAGAATGGAGATTCTACAGTGTCTCTCAGCAGCATGCTCCAGTGTTGTCCTGCGCTTCTAGGGAGACAGGTTTTCCTAAGATTCAGCCTGAACTTTCCAAGCTGCAATTTGTGGCGACAAATTGTTGTCATGTTACCATTAGAGGAGAGATTAGCTCCACATCTTTGTAATTGCTGTTCAGGTAGTTAAAGGCTGTATTATATCTCTCCTTAGCCACCTCTTAAGTAGATTCAACATCATCTTCATCAACATCATCTCATAGGTCATGTGAGATTTTTTTGGCCCTGTCCTCAAGTCTCTTAAGGTCCCTCAGGATTGTGGCTCTGCTGTTCAGCATGTTAGCTACTCCTCCTAATTTAGCAGCAGCAGCAGCCTTGCTGAGAGCGTCTTTTGTCTCATTATCCAGGGCTTGAACAAAATTTGTACGGTGTTGGACTCATTGACCCCTGGGGCACTCTCCTTGTAACTGACTACCAACTATATGCCAAACCTTTGATTACTACCCTTTTTATACGGTGGCCTAGCTAATTTTAAACCCATCTAACAGTATGTTCTTCTGCTTCATACTTGCTCAATTTCCATAGAAGAGTACTGTGGGAGGCAATGTCAAAAGTCTTTCTAACATAATCTGACTTTGTCATGGTCTATCCATATTAATGACTATCTAGACTTTTTTCCCACATGTACAATTAATTTAGAATCCCACCATATATAAAATATGTTTCAGACTACTCTTCCTGATCTTGGGCTCAGACTAGTAAATTTGTTGAGATACTGACAGTGTCTTCCCTTTAATGTAACAGCCTAGGAGCTGCCTTCACTCAGCCAATAACAGACATGTCTGTATGTCTATTTTTCGGTATGGAAGTGAACTCACAGAAAAGTAAATCTACCATTAAAAGATAAAAAGGAAAGTTGTTGGACAGAGGTGTGTACACATGGATTCAAATTTAGCTGTTGAAATTCATTGTAGGAAAGACTTATTCTAGTATTTAGAAATGTTTCTAAATCACTAATCTAGAAAGTCATTCTCAGAGTCTTTTCTGATGAATATTTTGAAGTATTTTCTGGTCAAACAGCAGTAAAAGAAAAGCATATGTTGCAAACCCTGTCTGAACACTTTTCAGCCAGATAGTGAAGGCTATTTCTTCATGTTAGGAGAACTTTCATTCTGAATAAGAATTACAAGGAAATTAAAAAGGAGTGGGCTTTTTGTTTTTTTTGTTCTTGTTTTTTTTCTCCACCCACCACCAAAGTGGGTGCCCTAATTGCCAAACTAATATGTTTGAGCAGAAAGGTCTTTAGTTTTCCTGAAGTCAGACTGTCGTTTTTTAAATAGCTTCAGTCAGAGCTTAGTTTTGCCATAGCCAAATTAGCAATTACCTAGGTGAACAGGTGTCTTCACAGAGAAATGTTTTGGAGGCAGTTTTGACTGCATGTCACATTTAATTTCTCTTTAGAAGGGCATGTGATTTCTCAGCTTCAATAGATAAATCATTCAGGGGCTCTGTTGGCCATGATAAATGCATTCGTGTGGTAGAATTTAATGTTCTATATATGCATTTCAAAAAGCTGATATAAAAACGGATGAAACTCAGTGAATAAAGCAATTCTGAAGAAGTTGTTTTAGGATGAGCTCCATATTAAGTTCTAGATATGTATATATTAAACATAAGTACAAAAGACTGAAGATGCTAAGGTAAAAGCTTGATTTTGATTTTATATATATATATTTTATATATTTTTTTTCTTTCTTTTTTTTAATCTGAACCTAAGTGGCAACATATAGATAATTGGGGGCGGTGGGTTGGTTAGATGACTGATCATGAAAACATTTAGGATCAGTCTGAAATAATTTTTCTTCTTTCTCTGCATTTGATTAAAACATGCTTTTTTGGAGAAGTGGGGAATAGGAGGGAACACTGGCAGCCACAAGGGGATATTTCTCTTATTTACCTATTATTCAAAATTGTGCTTATGCTTTTAAGCAGTTAAATAATCCAGGCTTTATCTGGTAAATCATTTAAAGTGAATCTGAGGCATGTGCATAATAACTTTAGGCCAGAATTACCCATATGATGACTGATTGGATATGAGGCAGTTAAATATTTGATATCCTGGCAAAATGTATTCCTGTATTAAAAAGCTTCCTAAATAACCAGAAACTCTGAACTGTTGTTCAGATGACCCAAATGAACTAAAAGCTCACTAACACTAAAAACTCAGCACCTTTATCAGAAAGAAAGGAGTCTAATGAAGGACTTCGCATAAATTACAGCTCCTTAAAAGTTCCTACAGTTCCTAAATTTCTAGTCACATTTTCCTGCTAAGGTTGCTGAACAACGCAATGGATTAATCTGTTTCAGAGTGAATGTTTTTCAGGTGTGGTTTGTACAGAAAAGCAGCTTCTTGGTAGAAGGGTTTTTTTCCCTCGCTTTGATTTCTGTTTGATCCTATCTAGTCCAGTGTCACTAACTGCTGTCTTTGACTACTTAACTTCAGTGGTATCAAATGCTTAAGGTTTGTGTGTGTGTGTGTGTGTGTGTGTGTGTGTGTGTGTGTTTACACACACATGTGTACACACACAGCCTTTATATGAGGCTTTCCAGTCAAAGCAGCAACAGCAATGCTACATGCTTTTAGTTAACAAGGTTTTGCTGAGCCTTTAGGCTCCTTGTCAAATATTCCTATATCAAAAATTGATCAGTACAGATTTCTGAGAAATTTTAATCAGGAAGTTTTACAGTTATGTCAAGATATAATGACATAATTTATGCACTGTTTTGCTTATTAAGATCTGTGTAAACACATATGCTTAATTCAAGCCATGCATGGCTGCATTGGAGGCAAGGCAGGAGAATTTCAGTGGTTTTTGTTCACTCATAGCTGACAGAAGATATAAAGAGAAATGGTAAGATGGCAATGAACAAAACAACGATGTGGAATTGAATCGGGCATACATTTTTTTTAATGCAAGATCTAACTGATGGGCTTTGGCACTTTTAGCCTATAATTTTACTTTGCAATGAGCACAGCCAAAGGATTGGAGATTGTAACGGTCAGTCTTACGCTAGCAGGGAGATATTCTACTGAAGGAATACTTCCTTTCTGTTTCCATCTGCCTTTGGGACTTTATCACACAGTCTTGTGGACTGCACTGAATGTGTAGCTGCCACCTTTCATCCTGCTGCCAGCCCTGAGGTTCCTGCCCTAACACATTTATGAGTGTAGCTGCTCATGTGATCCCTCCCAAAGCTATTTCAGTCAAGTGAGCAGAGTTAGCAAAAAATATACTATGAAAACTGGGTAGTTTCAAGTACAGTTAAATTTTATTTGTCTTTTATTACCTGAATTGRATTAATAAATGCTTGTATATCTAAGTGAGTACTGATAAACAGGTAGAGGCAGCAACCACTGCAACAAAAAGAGGACTTTGTGATCGAAGCCTTGTTCTGTAATAACGTGTATCTCCTTACAGTAGAAGTCTCTTGCTAATTACATAGAGCATGCAGACTTCTTACATCCAGGCTGTTCCATTTATTGATTTTTTTTTCCTAACCATACATGACTCAGAAGTATTATTAGCCATATTTAAATTATTTTTTCCTCTTGTTGTCTTCATAAGTTTGACTGAAGTATTCTCCTAGGGCAAGAAGGGATTGAATATAGCTCAGTATTATAACAGCCCTTGTGTTAATTGTTATAGGATGCTCTGGATTCTGAACTGCTATTAGACATCAACCGAACCTAACCCAACTCTAACAATTTTCAAGGCATGTATTAACATAAAAGGCAATGTTACAATGGAATAGAAACGCTTGTGGGGAAAAAAATGTTTTCGTAGGGTTTGGGATTTTTTGTTTTGTTTTTTTTTGTTTGTTTTTAATATGGGACATAAAACGAGCCCCATTTCTAGTAGAGGAAGGAGTTTGTTCACACCAAAGTAAAAATCCCACTGCTTAAGCTGTTCCCAAACATTGAGAGGAGATGTATGAGTACAAAACCTTCTGTAACATAATGTGCTTCTGTCCTGCTTTGCAGCTAGAACTTAAAGGAGTATCACAAGTTAAAGAAACACTCATCAGGAATCAAATTGTTTAGTGTGTGTGTGTCTGTACACACGTGTGTGTGTGCATAGATATAATATCATGATCTGGTATTTACTCCATGGATTTTTATTTCTTATCTTGTATTCAGTGAAATATATTTTGAAAACATGGGGTTACATAGAGTACTTACAGAGATGATACAATATAAATATATATTGTTTCTGCATTTACTGTTCTATTTTCTTTTCCTTCCCCAGGGAGGAAGGAGGAGGGAGAAAAGCTAGTTTTATTGCATGTTTTATTTGTCACTGTTAAGTATAATATCATTTAAAATCTTGTCATATTAATCATTTCTAAAACAATGCTTTCACTCCTCAGTATTTCTAGTTAATCATTAGCATGTACTGTCATTAAAAAACCATTAATTTTGAATTTTGCTGATGCCAATACACAAATTAATCTATTAAAACAGCTTATAATCTGTTTCAGACCTTTATGGTGAATTGAGCTTGTGCAGGAGAGAAATAATAAAGCAGATGAACCTGCCAGCAATGCTTAGTTATTTAAGGCTGAAAGCTGTATGATATACTAATGTAGGAAAAAAAATTGTTTGGTATATAAATGCATTGTACAGCAGGGATGCATTACAAGAATGTCCTGGTAAAAATTTTTTTTTTTAACTCTTCCTTTGATTTAATTTCTTATACATGTAAACATAGATTTTGATCTCAGAATGATAATGCATATATTCCAACTCAGATTCTGTAAATATAAGACCGCATCAGACACTTTTAAGAAATGTCATAAAACAGAGTGTGTATCTGAGGTTAAAAGACAAATGAGTAGCCAGGGTTCTGCCAGTTTATTGCTTGTTTTAATACAGTGTTTTATTTATTACAGGTGTATGTTAATATTTGTCTTGTTGTCTAGCTTTGATTTCTTTTCTCGCATGGTTCAGTTGCAGCACTAATTCATACCATAATTGTTAAATACCTTCTTGAAAGGTATTATGTATTCAAAAATAACAAGAAAATTTGCTTGGCTCTAGGGTACTTGAAATATTGCAGTCTAATATCTTCCTATCAAGTGGGTGCTGTTTTACAATGCAGATACTCAGCATTCTATGATTGTATCTGTCAGAGCTACACTTACAGACTAGCTAACCAAAAATGTAATTAAAGTCTGAAAATCCATCCAGGAAATGGGGAATGTGATTTGCCCTTCTAAAACTGTCTGCTTTCTTGATATACCTGAGTTATTTAAGCTTTTTATGGCATTGAAAATCAGGAGCTCATTGATAAAATATTTTGGTTGTGAGATTTGGTTTTAAGAATATGTTTTATTTTTCTCATTCTCTTATTATTACATGAGTTGTTCATGCTGAAGATTGGGACTAACATATGGTTCTGAATGTTTGCAAACTTTGGATTTGTAAATATAGTGTTAGGGATATTTTTATATCTGCATATGGTGTTGATCAGAACAATGAAGAAATAGTGTGTGCAGTGTGTGTGCTGACATTTTAGAAAAGAAGTTGAAACAGCGAATGATGCAGGAGGGAGACAGTCATCACTACAGAGCTGGAGAAAATTCTTTATCAAAACCTTGGAGAACTCAGTCTTCTTATCATATCAAATTTAAGACTGAGGCAACTGCAGTGGAAGATATTACCAACAGAAATGATGAATTATCCTTTTTTTTTAGTATCATAACATCAACAGTCAATATCCATCTGGGAGAAAAGCTTCAGACTTTCAGGCAAACTCAGTGTAAGGATAACTGAGCAAAATTAAATGGATGAAGAAGAAATCAACCCAGGTACTTTATGGTCTCCATTTCTGTATTGTTATGAGAATTAACTCTTGCGCTTTTGTTATATTAATATGAAAACTGAAATAAGTTTAGAATTTGAACAGATTGCCATCATATTGTTGATATTCACTAGAAGACAAAAAAGACAAAACATCAGATCTTGTCCTTTTACTCAATTTTACGGTAAAACTGCAATTTCATTAGGGTATGAAAGTGCACATAACGAGAACTATATATTGCAAATATGTAGTGTAATACTCTTGCTGACAAAAGTCTCGGTGCCTTCATGTGGGCCAGGGTTTCCCTTACCTTAGACATTAGGAGCTTCTCCATTTCCTTGTATGCATTTCATGCTAGTTGTGTATATTGTAAATTCAAGTCTGAGTCATTGTGATTATGTTCTGTTCTTGTACTGTTTTTCTAGGGTGATAAGAAAGCAAGACAAACACCTTAATTTTTATATTTATGTAAAGAGTTTCTAAAAACCTTTTTTTACTGTGGGGGTAACTGGAACACATTGCTCAGAGAGGTTGTGGAATATCTCCATCCTTGGAGATATTCAAAACCTGACTGGACACGGTCCTGGGCAACCTGCTCCAGCTGACCTGCTTGAGCAGGGGGGTGGACTAGGTGATCTCCAGAGGTCTTTTCCTACCTCAATCAATTTGTGATTCTATACTTTTCTTAATCAAGTGAAGAAATAAATGCATCACTACAGATATTGCATGAAAATGTGTTCTGTTATCCAAAATACACTTTTAAGTTTTCATGTTTTCTAATTTTCAGCTGTGAACAAGATTAGAAGATATGTATGCATAACAGGCAGTTCAGCTGTTATACATGATGTTTTTTAAAGCTTGGTGCCCTTTCCCATTTTTATAAGTAATTCTCGCTGTTAGTTGACAGCTGCATTATGTCTAACTATGACTTAATGTTAATACATTTTTGTCATCCCAGTATGTGTCCACCATCTGACACACGTTTTACCATCAACAGATAACTTGGAGTGCATGTGTTGATAGACTACCTACAACTAGATCTGTGCTCTCTGGGGTTTCACTTAAGTTTTCCCCTAAAAGAACATAATCAAACAGATTGTTCATACTAGAATAGAGGGAAACCTGCTGATAAAAATGTATACCATTATATAAAAAGGTTCCTGTATTTAATGACACTATTACTGCCTGGCATGTTTTGAGAATAATTGAAGAAAGGTAGAAACACATGTTTTTGAAAGGACTTATATTCACTTAGACAGTAAAACTGCAGGTTTATAAAGCTAGAAATTCATTCCAGTCTAACATCAGAAAAAGTAAGTCAGCATCAGAAATTTGAGCTGGACATCTAGCTTGCAAACTGAGGAAATGTTGTTCTTCCAGAAACTTAAAAAATCTGTTTCTGAGGTACATATAGATAGAGTCTTTTGCCTGATCAAGATTATTTCATATGCATATGCGTGAAGTGTGTACTAAGTACAGTTCTCCTCAGCAAATACTTAGCAAGAATGGAACGAATGAGGGAAATACAGACTATGTGTTAGCTAACATTCACTTTGGACCCCATATGTTTACTTAATTTTGATGAAGTTAAATTAACAGTTTCAGGGTACTAGTAAGAATTTAGCCCAAAATTTTAGATTATAATACCTTTTTGTTGCATTTCTCTTCAGAAGCTATATTCAATTTACAATCAACCTGTGTTTTAGAAATAAAACTGAGATAAGATCAAGCAGAAATAAAGTCCCAGTACCAATAAAAGCCTAAATAAATATAGAAGCATTGTTACATATCTTGAGCATCAATTCATTTAGAGTCCATGACTACATGCATGCTGTAAATAAAATTGGTCAGGACCAATCTCCAGGTCCAGTGACAAGCAGCAGAAATGAAGTAGCTCTGTCCATACTATGTACTGGGAGGAATTCCTTTCTCTCAGATGGTGCTTCAGGCATTGTTTGGGCTAGGGCTACGTAGTCTGGTCTAAATGACATGAGGTGAATGACACATGCTAACAGATAAGCTATCTGAATGAACACGTGCCAATTTATCAATATAAATATAGCTTAGGAGGCCAAAGAGAAATGAATTGAAAAATAAGGATCTCTTTTGAGAGGACTATTCCAGCAGATTTAGAAAAAAAAGAAAAATAAAAGTGTATTTAAAGGCTGTATTTCTTTTGACTGCTTGGATGACCAATGTTATCTGAGATTTACCTGCAATAAAAATCCTGGCTAGCTGATCGATAGCTGGAAGCTAAGAAACCCAATCCGAGTCAGTGAAGAATATCATCTTTGCTGTCAAATTGCCTAACTAATCCAGAGGTTTAATCTTTACATATGAATAAAGCAATAAGTATAAGACAACACTGCTCAGTTAAATTACACTGAGTAGTCTTAGCGCAGACACGCCGTTGATCACCACAGTCTTCCAGTTGTTCGTCGAGAACCTTTGTGTAACCGGACTCTGCTCTCCTAGTAACAGGGATGAGTCTCCTGCTTATGTGCAAAAGGATTAGCCATAATCTTCCCACTTTGTCAATTGTGAAACAGCGCAATGTTGTAAATTACCATAAATTGCAAAAATGGCCAGCTTTGCAAGAAGGGGTGTTGTTTTTACTGAGACCAATTTAAATAACTAGAAGACCAGAAGTGTTTTCAGATATCCTGGTCCTTCACACTTAAAACAAAATTAACACATCTCAGAGCTACACAGCTGCAATTTCACTACTATAAATTATAAACTGAGCTAATTTAAAGATTGATTTTAAAAATGCTGCTGTGGGTACTATAAAAGTTTATTGTTGTTTGGGTTGTTAACATTATCTATTAGTAAAATATATATAATTGTTTTTACCCTTTTTCAATCTAAATACTGTGCTAGGAAATTACTGGAAAAGCATTTAATATAAAGGAAAGCACTGATTATGCCTACTTGAAAAATGCCCTATAAGCATTTAATCAAGTTCTATACTCTTAGATATAAGTATAAAATAAATTGGTCACTGTTTTAGATATTAATGGAGAGTCGATTTTTTTCCCCCCCAGTATTTTAAAGGACTAGCAGTCATGCTACCTTTTGATTATGAGAAAGCCCTTGAGAAGGGAGAGACAGCTTAGATTCAGTAGCATATTCAAAAATAATGATAGTATACAAATTGTCCAACATTCTGCAGAAGCATCTTTTGTCAAGGCCTTTTATTGGAACATCTGGGCTGTTAGCCAAAATGTCTAACATCACTGACAGCATTTTGTTGTTGTTGTTTTGTTACAAACATCTTGGATCTGATTTACATGGAATTACATCTATTATGTGGCAGATTTCCCAGATGCCCTGTTTGGATATAATTTTCAAGATGGATTCAAACCAGTGAGATAGAGAATTAGTTCAGAAGATAAAATTTAACATTTGGGGTTTAAATAAAAATAACGCTTTTAAAATTTATGAGCTCTTTCAGTCTAAACTGGACCTCAGTTAAAGGAGCAGAGCATAGCTTGCAGTTTCGGTTAGACTTGTTCTATAGGCATATTTTTATTACATTAATAATGAATCTTGCAGTATTCTCTGTGTCACAGCAGTGCATTAGAGAGTTGTTTTATCACTGAGGATAATTCAAAACACCAGTGGTGTTTTTTCAAATCACCAGATAGGATAAAAATGACAACAGAGGTAAGTGAGAGTTGCTCATTAGATTGTCTGTAGAAGACAGCAGCAGAGAGCAGTTAGGACAGAAAGACATTTGTGTACAGATGACTTACATAATCATTCATTCTTTTTTTTTTTTTCCCCTTGCTTTCAGCTGACTCTTAATTTTGACTCTTAATAGGTGTTTGTTGTTAGTTATTTAACCTTGAAAATTTGAATTTCTCTAAACGTTAGTTATTTAACCTGCTTGGGAAGCTGAATTTCTCTAACTGTACTTAATTTGGGGTAGTGCTAGTAAGAGAGAATGGCTGTAGTGAGACTATCATACTTTTTTTTTTTTTTAACCATCAACTAAATAACATGTTGCTGATGAGCTGTTACGCAAGTGTACTTACATATGCATTGTAAATACATCAGTCCAAAAATCTGCCTGTCTCAACAGATAGTTTGTTTCATTTCCATTGAAAACAGAAATTTTTGTTTCACTGCATACATGCAGATAGATTTTGAACTACAAATATAATCAAAAGAAGAATTCCAGTGGGCTTCATGGAATATTAGATCCAATTTCTGCTTACGATGCATTTTTGGAGATAATTTCTCATTTGTTCCTTTCTTAAGCATATGATGGATGGTTGAAGAACCTCTTCCTTTGATTTTTTTTATTGATTTTTGCTCTTTTTTTTTCCTACTGGATTTCCTACTGGATTTTTTTCTCCTACTGTATATAGCAAAAACACATCTTGTAAAGTAATTTGAACTGTATCTATTAAATCACTGTGATCTCAGAGTCTGTATTAGAGGTGGTCATACAGTAGCACATACATGCAGTTCATTACTGGTAGTGAATCACTAGATTACTAGTAGGAGTCATCCAGGATTTCGTGACTTACAAAATGACTTTAGCAAAATTTCATAACACTTCTAAGTGAAAGAAAACAACCCAACAAATACTCATTAATATCTCAAAACTATACAGATTGTAGACTGTTAAGTCTTTTCTTTCTGGCTAATCTGTGTGTACTGTACTTAAGGAGTATTTCTTTTGAATAAAGGTAGAGCTAAGATATTCTGCCTTGAAAAATATACGTTAGAATGTTTCTTCTTTTAAATTAAAATATACCTAAGATATTAAGCCTCCAAAATAGGCATGAAAGGCTGTGAAGTTAGAGTGAATTGATGTATTTTTCTTTTTTATCCTTTTTGTATTCCTCTTTTGTGAATCGTTAGACAAAGAATACTTAGCTAGAGTTTCGACAAGTATCAGATTCACTGTAAAATGAACTGTTGGATTCCTTTTAATTAACGTATGTTTCTGCAGAACAAAATACTCTCATGTTGCAGATAGTAGAATTCATATCCAGCTTCAGGCTTTGAAGATTTAGGATTACTTTACTACACCTTTTTTTTCTTTTTTTTTTTTTTCCTTCCACACCTTTAATTTCTTTAGTATCCTTTCTCAGTATGTTCAGGAAATGTGTGTACATAGAAAATACAGTTAGAAATGACCAGAAGAGTCTGCTATCCTTGTAGGAGGCTGAATTTCTTTCACAGTGATAAAAAGGAACAAATAGACAGGATGACTAACTTGTGAGTCTAGTGAAGGCTGATGATCAAAGGAAATGTGTGATGGCTCACATTGAAGAAAAAGCACGCAAAGAATAAGATTTCCAAAATATTTTTCTCAAAGGAATGCAGAGTCAAAAGGGTCAGTCGTCTTCTCCCCTGACATTTTTTTTTTTCCTCAATTCCCCCAGCTTCTTTCAGCATACAGACTGAGATACATTTCTCTTAAGATGAGAACAGAAAGGCTTCCATTATTTTCCTTATGCACATCCTGTGGCACTTTTTTTGTTTTATCATATTAATCATCACTGCACAACTCCATTTTCATGCTAAACCTGGCATTTGTCTTGAATCCATGATAGCCTGTGCTGCGTTTGCTTACCTGAACTTTGCCTGCCAAAGCCTGTCACTACTCTCCGGAGAGACCCCTTCTCAACTCGTCCTTACTGTTTTCAGTCTGTGATCTGTTGTTGTCCTGGTTTTTCAGGACCTTCTTTCCTTTATCTTCTGTCCTGCATCTAAACAAGGATCTTACTCTCTTTTTTCCTATCAGTAATGGGGAATATAAGTATCTGAATGTTTCACAGTATTTATGTGAATAATTTACTATGTGTTTAATCACGCTACAGGACCTAGTGTAGGTATTCTCAAATTGCTTAAATGTTTGAACAGTAAGAAACCAGCTTGTTCCATTACTCTGCTGCTTGCACAGCAACAACAACAGCAAATGGATTGTGTTGGTTATTAAAGACTAGGGACAGATACTTTGTGCTTTTGCAATCCAATAAAACTTTGTCGCTGTTTCACTGCTGATAAAGACATAAATAGTATCATAACCATGATGCAGTGATGGCAAAACATCTGTGTATGTCTTATAAACCAGCTAAATACACATACATTTTGCTGATCAATTAAATGTGCAATAAATGTTGAAGTTGACAACATAAATTAAATATAATGATAGTATTTGGATTGAAAGGCAATGTTAGGACAAATTCTGATGCTTACCACAGCTAAACGTACAGCCACTGAAAATTCATGCTGAAATACTTTATCCCTTGTACTTTATCCCTTACTCTTTATCCCTTGAAATACTTTACTCTTTATCACTTGAGATCTTCCTTCATTGTCATTATTTCTCTTTTTTTTTCTTAACTTTTTTAAAACTGGAGAAAAGCTGTCTGGGAAAACATACAGACATAAATACAGCTTTTTTTTTGTAAGATACTGTTTGTAAACAATTAGCATTCTTATTTCCATTTATCTGGAAATATACGCAGTAAAATACAGTTATGGAAAAAGTTATATTCTATTGAAGTCAATAAAGGGAAGAGAGTATTAATTTCAATCTATTTTACAGTGTCTTGATTTTTTTGTTTTCCTTTAATTATATGGCTTAGCTACTTAGTGTTGTAACATGGACTTAAATATATGTAAAGCTTTTTTTTCTTTCTTTTTTTGGTATGGAGACTTCTTCAACAAATATAGAGCAAAAATCCAGTTCTGCACCTTGTGAACAGACAAATACTCTATTTAGTAGTCCATGTGTGGAAATCTAAAAACAATTTTAGACAGAATGGCAGGAAGAGATTTCCAAAAGGCACCTGTTTCATCCTCTGCCACAACATACTTTCAACGTTATGTCATTATTGAGAGATGTTTGACCAAACAGTTCTTAAAAATTTTTATTGATGGATATTGTACAATGGTGCACAACCTTTTTGGTGCAGTTCCTAGAGTCCAGCTGTTTTACTAATACCCAGTTGATTCTCAGTTTCTTCATTTTAAGTTAATTGTTTATTATATAATTCTCAATGGACACAAAATTAGCTTCAACTGTTTTCATATTTTAAGGTTATTATCACAGGCCTCCCAATTTTTTTTCTCCAGTATGAACAATACCATCTAGTTTTGTCTTTCCTTGTAGGTTTTTTTTATTATCATTTAATGCTTATTCACATTGTTTATCATTTCATTATTATCCTGTCATAGCAGAAAATTTATCTTGCCTTTTACTAATCTCATTGCATCTTTGTATTTGCCTGCAAATTGTTTGTTTATCTATTCTGGTATATAGTTTATGGTATTCAGAGAGAGTTCAGCATAAACTGACCTTTAGCACTGCTGTTTTGCCTTTTAAAAGGCAGGTACCTCTTCTGCTTTTCTAATCTTCACCTTTTCAGTTTGCTTTCATCCATCCATTTACAGGCTTTCAAAAACTTTGTACACATAGGCTGTGTAATTGAGGGTCACACAACAAAAAATAAAGTGGTGTTTTAGGAATGGATCGGCAGAATAAGGCAATTGGTGCCAAGGATCCAACAGCTACGCTATAGGTATGCATATTTATTTATGAATTATCTGGTCCCTGGACCAAACATCCCTGTTATACATGCAGTTCAAAGCTAGGCAAAAGAAAACTATCCTACAAACTTCTGATTTCAGATCTGCAGGCTTCTCAAGGTCACTTTAGGAAGCACCAGAGCATCTTTCATCCATTTCATGCAGATGACAGTAGCACATCAGTGCACTCATGGCTACATAAGCTGTCTATCGGGGAAACAAGCCTTATTTCTATTCTTGCTCACTAGCAAGTAACACAGAATGCCTACTGCCTGTAACCCCTCCTGACACTGAATTTGGGCATTGGCCAGACAAAGACTCAGTGTGGGAGAAATGGTGTCTTCAATCCTGTGGTTGTGGCAACTACTCAAGTGGACACCCTGAATGAAATGACTTCTGCCCTCTCAGATGTTTGTTTGTTTGAGGAAGAGACAGGGAGAATGCTTTTGCCCCTAGTAAATCAGAGAGGGTATGCAGAGTTCAAAGTTTGGACTGGGGAAATGCAAAGTCCTGGGGACGACTGGCAGTAGATGCAGAACTTTCAGAGGTAAGGGAGCCCAGCTGAGACCCTCAGCCATGAGGTGACACTATGCAATATATTGGATCTTCTGAAAGGCCAAAGAAGTTGATGTTGGCATTTGGAAGGAAAGTTGGAATCATTATTGAAAGACAAGAACATGAGACAAGCTTTTCGGAAAAGTACTGAAGAAATGGGTACGGCAGCAGAAGGAAGAAAAAAAAAGGTATATTGATACATGGGACGCCTTGGTATAATACAAAGGAATTAACTAAGTTAGGAAATGAGGGTGTCTATGTGTGCTGACTACTGACCTTTAGCCTTTTAGGTAGCACAAGAAACACTTTGCAGTGCCATGGGAATTCTCTGTTGTTTGAGAGCGTTCTGTTGGTGCATATGTGCTTGGTACTTGCTGTAGGACTTGCTTGTGCTGCAGACCACACATCGGTTTAGACGTTTGTATTACCATTAAAGGCTATTGGTGCACTTTGAACAGTTCTTTTGATTTCATTTCATCCCAAAGGAATCTGCTTCACATACATGAACACTGCTCCACTGTCTAAGCCAACATGGGGTAAATGGGGAAATCAAGGATTCATTTTTAAAGCGTGCTACTGCTCTAAGCTATGTCACTATTGTAGATGCATTCTAGATAATCATTTTTGGCTTTCAGATTTTAGGTACCTCAGAATGAAGTTTATTTTACTTGCCTGGTTTGAAAATACATACCTTATGCAAGTATTCTTAAATGCATTCATCCTTTCCCTGAAGGATCTTAATCCTTTATCACTAGGGTACCAATTAAAACAGAGAACCAATTTATGTTGACCTTTTGACTAAGGGAGAAATTTGAAAAGCAAAAAGAGTGTTAAAAATGTCAATATTCTTCAGTATCTATCAGAAGCTTTTCTTCTCCTTTGGGTAAATTGGTTCATTAAGGAGCTACCATTTCACTATATTTCCTTTTTTTCCCCCCCTCAGAGAAGTCTCCCAGGAAATCATCTCTACCAGGTCTCTTACTGAAGTCTGCCTTCTTGAAATCCATTGTTTTTACTTTGAGTTATTTTCCTTGCAGTCTAATGTTTGAGAATTCTGTCTTTTTGTGACCGGTCTCAACCATGTTACCTTTTTATCTTAGCATTCTTAAGTCTTTCTTATTTATTAATCAGAGTCAAATCTGAAGCAGCCTACCCTCATCACTCTTCATAAAAGCATGTTAGGAGTTTCTTGATCAACCTGTCTCCTGCTCCATTCGCAAAGAATGTCTGTTGTTCAGTATCCTACCTTATCCCAGAGGTCTATGCTCTGGGTGACCCTGCAAGTTTTTCACAAATACATCATCCACTTGATCCTTCTGGTCTGGGAAGAGACTCCCAAAGTGACAGTATAAATGACAATGCTTTTGAAATTTATAAACATCCTTTGCAGGTCTATCTTCCCTGCTTTGATCCAAACCTCAAAGCAAGCGCATTCATCCATCCTCCCTTACTTCTCTTTCTCAACGAGGTGTATGACAGGAATTTGAATTGTTATATCCCCTTCTCTCCCTATTTTGTTTTATTATTACTATAATTACAAATGAGCTGCTTGAAATAATGATCAGATGGCTGGTGAATCTGAAACCTCGTCAGACTCAGGAGAGAGTAGTGGTTAGTTGTGATTCTCAGGGTTTAGGACGTATAGCTTCTTTTTCTCTACTGCTGGGATGAGTTCTTCATTTGCTATTGGGGACTGGACCATTGGCTGCTTCCATAATCAGCTGTGTCTCTGTAGGATGTCCAGTTTGTCCTTCATGACTGGTACTTCTGCATTCCTTTCCAGCTGGCCAACTTCTTTTTCTTTGGAGGTCCTCAAGCCCAGCATGTTATTGATATTCTTTTGATGATACAGGCTTCTTTCCTTTGCCACTTTGCTTATAGGTCTCCTATCAGTTTCCTAAAGAATTCCTTTAGGATATTCTTTCATTCTTGGTTTCTGCTTTTAGAAATATATAAGCCTATGCTCCTCAGTTTGAGTAAAAAAAACTGGGTTGAAGAATTCCCCTTCAGGGTTCTTGTCTGGACACAACTGCTGGTAGTCCCCTATACAGACAGCAGTGGCAGCACCCTCATACGTTGACTGATTTAGACTGAGACAGGTTTGACAACAGAGATGACTGATGCTATGCTGTTAAAGGATCGAATTGTGATCCTAAACTGTATTTCTTAAACACCCTTCTCTAATCAATCTCTTGAATTACCCTGTTACAAAGGTTAGTGGGATGCTGAACTGTTGATTTACAAATACATAGCTTTTGTTGTCCTTCAGCTATCAGGAATTTGCCTTGCCATAAAAAGTTTGTTACATTTCAATTATAAATTCAAATCCCCCAAAACACACAATTGTCCTCCTAAATGAGTCACTTAAATTGTTCTTAAAAGTTGTCTTGAAATTATTCCATTTACAATACTTCTCCCCTCTGGCTACACAACTGTTAGCTCAGCATGACAAAAGGCTTTGAGAAGCTATCTGCAAGGAGATTGGGTAGATTCCTTGATCATTGTTGGTTACAATACTCTTCAAAAAAAATGGAGTGTTTTTTTTTTTAAATCCTTTCCTACTGAGGAAGAAAAGGAACTTGAAGCTATCTGTTATTAGATGAGTGTTCTACTGAGTAGGGTGTTAGATAAAAGGCATTTTCAAGGATTTTGTGGCATCAAATCTTTCATTTCCTTGATGGCAAGAGATGGAGCTCTGCAGCAAGCTACTTCACACCATTTGTTTTACTGAGTGTATCAATAAAGCAAGCTGTTGCTTATTGAAAGATGCATGGTAGCTGTTTTGGGAAACATGCAGTGTTTGTATTGGAATACTAAGTAATGCTTATAAACTTTGGTATTATAAAGACTGCAGTGGTAGATAGCTACAGTTCCTGAAAAGCAAAATTCTGCAATTACCAAGTTTGAAACAACACCTTTTTCTCATTTTAAAATAATCATTTTGTGTTTTGTCAAAGGTCTTTTAGATAGTCTTGCAAATTGATTAATGCTTTTTATTACACTGTGATCAAGGAAGCATCATAATAACCATTACTTAATGATATTTGTTATGTTATAAAAAAGCATACTCTGAGTATAAGTGCCAATCCAGGAAATTCAGACCTATCAGATACTGGGTGAATACTCTAATGAGTAGGCTGTTAGATAAAAGAGGAGTTATTTTCCAGCAGCTTTGTGGTACCCAATCTTTCGTTTCCTTTGGTGTGAGAGCAAATATCTGATTGCAAGCACATCATAAATCAATAACATAACAATATTGCAAAAAAGCAGCTATCATGCTGGAATGAATAAACAAAGGTGAGGTAATCCTTCTGCTCTGCTTAGCAACAGTAAGTGTTCATATGCTGTGCTTGTTCTGGGTATTTTATCCCTCTTAGAGATACATGGAAGAGCTGAAGGCAAACTAGGAACAACAGGAAGCATTAAGACTTAAAAGGGCATACAAGGGAAGACTCGATGAATTCTGTTTAGTCTAAGCAATAATCTGTCTGAATGGAAAACCAAAAAAGTAAAGCAGCAGTGGAGGCTCAGGTTATGTATTAGGAAAATATTCCTAACTCTAAAGATAGTTAAGCAGTAGTGTAAATTGCCCAAACAGAGCACAGAATCTCTCTTTAAGGGGGAGAGGCAGGGTGAGGAACACAAAAGAAAACCAACTATTAAGTCAGGAGTAGTTAAGGTATAGCTGACTGCTTCGGTGCAGGAGACCAGCCTTTTGCAGAACCTCTCAGCTGAGCCCACCACTCCATTCAGGGTATGCATTTTAATTTTTAAATGGGAATAAAAGCTGCTGGAGAGATGACTAATGCTTGTTTAGTCCTTGTTTTCTCTTCTGTCCCATTTTTTTCTAGTCCTGCAATGTCCAGTGTAGAATGATTTGGAAAACAGAAAAGTAGAAATACAAGATGAAACATGAATTAAAATATTTACCTGTCCCTAGCACGTATCTATCACAGCTGTGTGTGTGTGTAAAATAAGGTTGAAATACTAGGTAAAAATCTTGTTTTCTGTAAGAAACTGATTTTTAATTAAATTATGTATCAAAATAGCTTGATTTTTGAGGACCTGCTGCATTGTGTAGGTTTGGTTATCTGGCCTGATTCCTTTCTCCTTCAGATTATTTAGTTTCCTCTAAAACTGTTCTGAATATCTGTTGTTATAAATCAGAATGAGCAAATAGCAGAGTTTAGTGGCACAAACACTGAAATTTTAGTTCCATCAGCCTCCTTGAAAGGGCAAGGTAAAACAAACCAGCAAACACATGTAATCCCATCAGTATAACCTATTTTGTGTATGCGAATTAATGGATTACAAGGCATCACCCAGATCCTCTGTTTAACTTCTCCAGATGCTTAGGCTGACATTAATCTAACATTAGCTCAGTGTCAGAACTGGAATACATGAGAAGTCTAGGTCCTAAAAACTGTTTGCAGCAATTCCTAGAGAAATGAAAGAGCCTCTGCTCTATCATTTTACTTATAAGCTTCATGCATACACCACAGACATGTTTCATGTAAGTAAATATTTCTTACAGATTTATCAACAAAGATGACTAGTTTTGTAAAGAGCGTGTTTGTTGGTTTGTTTGTCCTCCAATATCAGTATGCTAGGCAATCTGCAGTCTTACATTATTCTTTCTGAAGTCAAACAACCCCTTATTTGGAAAGTAAAATACAAGGATAACGTGTGATGAAATTTTCAGCATGGCTAAATAACGTTCTTCGTGATGTTGTGTCCAAGTTATAAGCAAGCTTCAAGAGGAGGTTAAATAACCCATGCAATTTATGTAGACAAAAGAAACATTATGTGTATAGGTGTGCGTGTGTGTGTACACACACACACACACACACACACACACATATATGCAACAATTTATTATTAGTCTAGGTAGAATATTAGTAGTGTTGTTATCAAAATAGTGTTATTAGTCCAGTTACAGTGATACTAATATTTATCATGCAAAATATCCAATTATTACAGCTCATTCCCCATAAGGATACAATTAATTGATATACACAAACTTCTACTATCTGCACTTTTCTTTGGTGTTAGGTTCACCCTTTTTGTGCATAGTAATGTGGGTCTTTATCATCCCACGTTCTTTGCCATGAGCAGCGTTGTGTTGATGGTGGGGTTTTCTTCCTCCTTGCCTTTGGTTATGTTTGCATTCGCTGACAAAGTCCAATGACTTGCTTTTTTTTCAGGGCCCAACAAACTCTGTGTTATAGCCAAATGCTGAAATATTAATCTCATATTGAAACAGTTACATTTTTGAATTTTTTTCACACTGGAAGTCAAGTGAAAAAAGTGTTACTTGACCACCTTGTATAGTAGGTTTGACTTCATATATCCCAAAGAAGGAGAGGGATGACAAGTAAAAAAGTAATACTTCTGGATTTACCACTTTTCAGTGTTTAGCTTCAGATGAAGGACAGACTTCACCTCCTGCCTCTTGTCTCATTGCATCCTCTGTTCCCAGCCTGTCTGCCCACCTTTACGCAGCTCGTGGTGCTCTAATGCTGCAGAGATCAAAAATCACTCACTAACTCGTACTTAGTAGTCTTGCTGACCAATACTGTGAGGAAAATTTGCTGTTCCCTGACCCTGTTTTACATTTCCCTTCTATTTTCATCCAGTGTGGAATTATAAAGAGTGTACAGTATTTTCTGTCTGGTTCAAGAAGTTTGATCGTAAGATGCTGTATAGGGGTGGAAACTGTTCTGACCACACATTAACTGAATCACAGAATTTTCATTTCAGAGATGGAGGTGTGCTGGCTACCAAGGTCTTTGAGAAAAGTCAAGTTTTGTGCATCTTAAGCTCTGTCTTCCTGAGTGTATAATAGTGCCCGGGAACACCATGAAGCACTAGATGCTTTGTATTATTTTTCATCCATTTCAGCTGCAAATGAAAATAAAAGGGTTAGGAGTATCAAAGCAGAAAAAGCTGCCGAATGAGATGGCATTCCCTGTCAGCCTTAGAGGATAAAAAGTTGTTTGGGCGGTGTGTGTGTGTGTTTCTGGGTTGTTTTTTATATAACTATGCATCTTCAGGAAAAGGGTTTATGTGGCATGAAAATCTTGGTAGTCTCAAAGCAGAGAACATGCTTCTAAATAAAGAAAATAATTAGTGTAATGCCACAAATATTTAAGAGATATTAGGAATCTGTTTTTTTAATTTCTACACAATTTGGTCTAGATTTCAAATCCTTCTCAGCACATAGTTTCTGTAGGAATTATAGGTGTTCAACAGCTTTGAAAATCTTGTCTTTATTGGTTTAAATGCCTGAAACTTTAGATATTTTGGTGGAGATTGTTTAGTTAGTTCCTATGTTTTTTCTTGTTTATTAATTACCTTTGTTTTAAGAACATACTGTTTGAAACAAGAATTTATAATTTGTAATTTCAATATAAGAAACTTAAGAATAGCATACTTTAATCTGGAATAAATTGTGAAGAAAGGTCACTTGAATTCTGTCTGAATTCTGTCTTTTTCATTGACATTAAAGAACACATCTATGTATGGGTGAAAAATAACCTGACTACTCAGACCAGAGAATAAGATCAAATCTTTAGGTGAGAAAGATCTTATTGTCTGGTCTGGATAGATATATATATTTTCTATCAATATATGCAGATAAAGATTTGTATTTTCATTTCAAGATTAATTTCATAACTGAAGAAACCAAGCCATGTTTTACATTTTCAAAAAACATTCTGATTTTTAATGTTTTGCACAATATATTCAGGATATTCTAATTCCATTATATGTCACCTAGTAGTCTGACCTGTCTTCCTTCTTAACTATTTTTTCAGTTAAAATCTCATGGTCAGTACTCTCTTCCCACAAGTTATTTTTTCTCAGCCACTCTGTATCSCTTTAAACATTGCTCCACTTTATTACTGTAATTTCTTCCCCAGCTCTTCTCTGACTATATCTACTCTTGTCATTCTCACACAGCCTCAGCTATTATTTTCATCTAGTGGCCGCAGGCAGATGTCTGCTTCTGACTTGTCTCCATTGGTCCAGATTTTTGCTATCCCAGTGTTTTTTCCTTGATATCTCTCTCTGTTTACCTTTATTTTGGCTATTGAAATTCATACTTATCTTTCCTTGCAAGCCAGGCACACACCCTGTTTTCACTGCTGATACCACTACCCTTTTTCCCTTTATACAGAACTGTAGTTGACTGCATTTTTTTTTTCTTTGCTTACACATCCATACCCCATGTCCAAACACAATTTTCCTCCAGCTGGAATGTTGTTACAACTCTGATTGTAAAATCTATCCTTTCTTTGTGTGACCACAATACAAATAACTTCCCATGTTGTCATCTCCCTCATAATATTATTGTATCTCTTCCATTTCATCACCAATGTAACTACTAGTATCTTTTATCTTCCCCATCATCCCCATCACTGTGCCAGTCTTGCCGCATTTTCTGCCTTTTGTGCCATCATATCAGATTTGGTATTTTTTGCCTATCTTCAATATATTTCAGCACTTTGACACTCCCCATTTTTTTATTGTCATTTTGTTGCCTCAGCCACCTTTCTTCTGATCTCTTACCCTATTTTTTTTTCCTCTTGTGTAGCATCTTCATACATTTCAAGATATTTAATCTGTACTCTTTCATAGCATTGCAACCATATTCAGTTTGATTTTGAAGATTACCTTCTGCCATGATACCTGCAAGCAACTGGCAGTGAATTCTTACTAATTTGAAGGACATTGAACATAGGTGCTTTGTTAAACATAATACTTTTTTTGTTGTTGTTGTTGTCCTTTTTCCCTGTTTTGTGCAGTACTTCCCTTCTTAGACTGTGAGCTTTTGGAGATAGAATCTGAGCTGGTTTATATGCTCAGAAAACAACTAGAACATCACAACTAACAATAGCATTTGAGGAAAAACTTGAACATCATTGATAATAATGGATTTCCTTGCCCCCTTGCTACTTTGTTGTTCCTGTTGCAAAACATTGAAACAGACACTCAGTATATCTTATTATTAAGGAAAACTTTAAAAACACCATGTAAAACTGAGATATAAAACTTTTGTCTCTCTCTTTTTTTTAATGTTTGAGCCAACTCAGATTAACCAACACTTCTGCTTATTTTTCACTCCACTTGTGGATACGAGTCCAACTATAAGTCCTACGGGAAAAGCTTCCATTTAAATTAGTGGAGTCCTTTGCTGCCTAGTCACTGCCTGTTCCCCTGTGAGAGGCACGACAGTTTCTTGGAGGGTCTATGAGAAGTCTGCTCTCAACTCACTTAAATGAGCTGCAGCGTCTCACTCTCCTGCGTCCTCTCTGCAGGCCAACAAAGCTTGAATTCTGTGATCCTAAAGAAGTTGTTTTCTCCTCTTTCCCATAGCAGCACAACCCAGAGATTGCCAGGCTCCTGTGACCTTAGAAGTACTGATCTGAGCACAGGCTCATGCACAGAGCTTTGATTTCCTCTAGGCTGAGTTGTAAGAATTTACTGTCCTTTAGAACAAATGTTTATGTGTGTATGTATGTGTGTATATACATACACACACACACACACACACACACACACACACATATATATATATAAAAAAAACCTGACAACCTGACAGTGGCTGAAAGAGTATGCTTGGGAGCAGTTATAAAAGTACAACATGTGCAGGTAGTCTTTCCTGTAGCAAGATCTTTCAATTTCTAGTAGTTTCTAGTAATTTCTAGTAGTGATTTAAGGATTTCCTGAATTTGCTTTGAATAGTTGAATAATGAAAGATGAAGAAGAAATATCTTTTTTTTTCATTTTTCATAGTGAAATCAAGTGAAAACATGTTTTGTTTTATTGTTAAAACAGTTGACTGAAAAGTGTAAGCACAGATAGATAATTCTGCTGAGCAAGGAAAGCTGATTTGCTGATTTGTTTCATTTACGTTAATGTGCTTGTTGTGTGGTAACTGCCATCAAGTAAAATCAGAGAATATTAGTGCAGCAACGCCAAGAAGTATGTGCAAATCAGTACCTTTGCTTCCAAAGCTTGATGCAAACAGATATGACAAATACAACTCTTCTTTTTGTCTTTAAGTCAAATCAGACTTTAATGTTATCCTGGTGCTTGAGTTGGTATAGTCATATGTGCCCTTGCATTCATTTGCATTGTGAGGAAATATAAGAAACTTGCATTTCTGTACTGGAGTGTTGTTTTCCCTGTTGTCTGAAGAGGATTTTAATTTTCTTTGACCAACATTCATGGCTGTGGTGGTAGATGTTGAAAAGTATTAGACGGACATCATTACCCCTCAATATAATCCTGAACATCTTCAGAAATGACAGAATAATCTTTAATTGATTTTTTTTCTTTTTACTTTCCTTTTTCTTTCTTTCTTTTTTTAACTTTTGTGTCCCTCCCTTTCTCCCTCCCTCTCCCCTTTTCTATTTTATAAAGTAAACTCTAAAATAACATGGATTCAAGCAAGAATTGAACTACTAATATAGATAGTGAACTTAACATTTAATTATTGTGAGGATAGACTTGAATAGTAGTACACCTAGCATATTTTTGCACTTGAATAAAATCAAATCACACAAAAATGATAATTTGAGTACCCATTGTCTGGAAAGCATGAAGTAATTTGGGCCATTTATTTAGAAGATTAGCAGAAGGAAAGCCTAAAACAAATTAAAATAATAATGTTACTTTAGAATCTTATCTACAGGAAGATGGAAGTATGTTTTAAGACTAGAAATTTCCTCTCCAGTCTTGTTTTAAACTCTTTTATATTAGTTTTCTTCTTTTTGTGGGAACCAAAGTTAAACTGATCTTCATAGGCCTAAGTACATTAAATGATGAACCAAGTAGACAAGATCTTCCCCCCGATAACCTTTTAAATTGTAATAACTTTTAACTAAATATGATACTTCTGAAAACTGTAATTTAGTGAAACAAGGAACCCTCCTTATTCCAAAGCCTGTTTAAATGAGATGGGGAATTATAGATGAAGAAAACCTATTGGTCAGTGGCTCTGCAAATGGGGATAGTATTGTTTAAGCATTTTGTAGTACATCTTCTTATTTTCTTTATTTTATTATTTAATCTTATTTCATGACATCCATAGCAGACTTCAGGAAGTCAGTTCCTGGAAGATTATTGTATTTGTCGAGCAGTTAAGGTCACACTCATCCTATTTCAATTTTATGTCTTGTAACACCATTTGTGGCTTACACTCCAGAGTGTATTGCCTGTCTGGTCTTATTGAATAAATTTAACTAGGTTATAACGTAATTTACTGGAGGTAGAGCACTCCCGTATGCCCAGAGTCTTCCCATACTCAAACTGCTGAACTCTAGCAGAGGGTCAGGTGAGTGACTCTCTGCCACCTGGAAAAGTCATGCAGGGAAACAAAAGCTCTTCTTGACAAAGAAGGCTCTATCATTAGTTTGTTTATGAGACCTTGACAGTTTTAACTTGTTATACAAATTAACTTCCTGCTACTGAAAAATAAACAGGAAAAAATATGATAAGCAGCAAATATTAATGAACAAATTAATTTCTGTGCCTCAATTCCCTTTCTGTAAAATAAAAGCATCACTCTACATAAACCCACCAGAAGTATTTTGAAAATTGACATAGTTGTGAAGCACTCAGGCACTACAATACTACCCATGTATAAAAGCAGAAGCCAAGAGGAAAACTGATAATACTGTCATCAGAGCAGGATTTTAACAGAGCACAATTAATGAGGAGCAAATCAAATAACAATGAGGAGGAAGCAACATAACAAGTAGCTGCCTGTTAAGGTTTAAGGGAGTAATGCCACACTTGTGATGAATTTGCTGGGAGTCAGGTGGTGACATATTGTGTATAATATAATTACCGACTTTATTATACAGATACACACAAGATGAAACAAATTGAAGCTTCCTAGGCAACCTTAATTTTGGCATTTCCAGACTTCTGAAAGTTTTAGTTTGTATTTCTTAAGAATAATTTTTTGCAGGTTTTACCATTAATTATATTTTGTGCCTGGCAGTCACAAACATTCTATAGAAGCAGATGTAACAACGTATTGATTTTGCCTTTTCAGTTACAAAATGTGTTATTATCTAAATCAATAAATCAGTATCTAATTCCTGTTGAATATTTATTGGCTGCCAAAAATACAGCCTGGTTGTTGTCTTTCCTCAGGCTATTCTACCTTATTGTTGTATATCCATTATAATATATGGAAAAATAGGACTGTTTAAATTTTGAGTTAAGGGGTATTAGTGCAGATTATACATGCTTTTACAATTCCCTTATCTTACTTTCTTCTCAGAAAAAGGCACCACTCTCTCCATTTTCCATTTGTAATTATGAAACCTTAGGCATTGTATTTTAAAGTGCTTTTAAAAATTCAAGATATAATATCTCTTCTTTTAGGAAGCATTATTTGATAATTCAGCTGTCATAGTTTAAATATACAGAGCATTTATGCTAACAAAAAGGCAATTATTGGCTTTATGTAATCAATTTTGAATTATCCTGAAGATTATATGGACTGTTACAGAGTCTGCTAAATTTCTCTTGGTGCCATATTACTTTATCAAAGTATATTTGGGGTATAGATAGCCTGAGTAGTAGCTTTTATTATTCCATATTTCCTGTGTTTTGGAAAGGAGTTATATTTATTTTCTTACTCTGGTAGTTTCTGGTTGTATAGTCATAGGCACCTTATAATTGATGTGTGAAAGCATGATTTCCCAAATTATGTTCTTTACTTCTGTTACTATCTACTATACTTTTGAAAACTCTCTGTCTTTATACCCTGGCTGTGCTTGGGAATGATATCAATTGAATTACATTGTATAAGATGTGATTTTATTTTTATTTTATTTTTTTGTCTCTCACTCTTTAAATATCATTTTCACAGTCTTACTTAGATGTGGATACAGTAGTATCAATCTGAGATCTGCAATATTAGCATCATTATTTATTTTAGAAAGGGCATAGCTATAGTGGTATAAAGTATCTTTGTATAAGCGTAACTGCATTTCATCAAGTGTGTCCTTTTCTGGATCCAGCTTGAACAGCTGGGGCCTCTGCCATCCAGCTGTTTATGGCTGCCCAGCAGGTGGAGGTTACTTGTTTCACGGTTCAGCCAACAGAAGAGAAATGCAAGTTCTGACTACTCTGCTACAGTAAAATTAGCAATTGCTTCAAAGCATTTAATCAGCAATTAAGTTAAATTTGCTAGTTTTATACTTAAGCAGATCAAGTTGAGTTCCACTGGCTGTGCACTGAAGAAGTATATCCTCAGGTATGAATATAGTACCAGTCATCCAGGGATCATAGATCTTGGATTTCCATCAGTTTGCAAAATGATCCTATCTTTAAGTACCAAGCAGGTTTCACTGTTTTACCTATAAGAGTACAGCTGAAACCTTAAGATGTTATTTTTATATGCTTATATTTTATTGAGCATTGAATTATTTGATTTTTCTTGTTTCATCCAGACTTATACCATGACCCTTTTCCCATTTCTATTAAAAAAAACAAAATCCCAAAACAAAAAAAAATTTCAAAATTCTTCCCTTTTCACCAGCAACACGCTCTTGCATAATGACGAGCAACAACTACTACTAAAAAAAAACAGAAACACAAAACCTTTCTGCCTATTGGCTTTAATTGCTGGGAAAAGCAAAAATAATTGATTTCTCTACCAAAAACTTCATATATCTTTGGAGATAGTTTTGCTTAGCTGGCATTATTCAAGATCTGCTAGCTTCACCTCCATAGAAAAGGCATACTTATGGTCTGCTTTTGTACCTTGCATTTCATCCAGCCAAGGGACAATGTGTGCAGTTCACCATCAGAGTCCATAAGTGAAGCTTGCCTAGAAGTCCGCTGCCTAGCTGCTGTCTGAGATTTTTGGGAGAGCTGTGGACAGTGGAAACTTTAATGGGAACAATCATTTTCTGAACTTTTCCATAAGCCCACTGAATTTCCATCCCTAGACACTGGATGGGAGCATTTCAGAAAAGCAAAAGAAATACACTGTAGAGTTAGACAGCTCATTTTCATGAGACAAATCTTCAGAGCTCCAAGGACATCATGATTAAGGAGTAATCTTAAATCAGGTTAATGTATAATCACATTAAAGTATAATATATATTTGTCTCTATTATTTTACTGTAAACTTCTTATTGCCCAGAATCTCCAGGTGACTTCAGTCACACTTCTGCTTGCCAGCACCACAAGTCTTGCACATGCTTTGGCTATTAGCTATGAAAAAAGCATTTAGCTTCATGAAAAAGATACTTCTGCATTATTATTTGACAATAATAAAAGGAAGACTTTTTTGATTTTTGAAAATCTGGCACTCCTTCCTATTTTCATATACCTATAAAAGTTTGTTCTTCTGTATTTTCTGTGAATTCCTTTTTGCTTCACCACTAGTGTTCTTGCACTGGCTATTTTTAGATATTAGGCTAGCTACTGTGTTCTTCTTTAAACTTTGTTCTGGATAAGGTAACTTCCTCAAATGAAATATATATATATATATATGTTATTGCTTATAGGATGGAATGGGAAATTTGAGAGTCACTAGAAAAGGAATACGACTTGAAGGAATATCTGAATTTCTACTTCCACTATATGTGAAAGAAATCCATTCCAGAAAGGTATGTTTTGCATCTTTTTTTCTTAATTTACAGTCAATATAAATGAAAAATTTCAGTCTCAAATTACCAAGTTTCATTCTTACACCTCCTAAACTAGCAATCAGTAGGGTTTTGTTTTGAGAATATGTTAAAAGAGAAAGCTGCCTTCATGTCAAAAATGAGTTTTTCTGAAACTTTGCTTGCCTCCTGAAAGAAATTTCTTACACTTAAGAAAGGAATCTCAAAGCATGTGTATTTTGTACTTGAAATGACCTCAGCATTGGAAATAGAACATTTGACAATTGATGTGAACTCTAGAAATCCAAGATTGATGGTGTAACATACACAAAATGCAGTGAAATAAATGAATAATTTTATATATGCTTAAGTAATTCAACCTGAGTCCTTTCTGGTTTTAGCTAGTTTTTTTTTTTTAATAGGTAAAAGCAATCTTACTAAACTGCATAATGTCTCTAAGATGGAATTTTTCAAAACAAACGATTTGTAATATTGTTAAATGTAATTGTTTTATCATTTAGCAGCAGGTTATTATAGAGAGGAAAAAAGTAAATCAGGATACTGTGTATTCAGAAGTTCAATATTACTCATTTTGACTCAGTCGTGCTGGTTTGTATAATATCATAGATCTATCAAAAATCATTTTGCAATATTTGAAATCTATTAAGTCCTTGCTCCCATACAAGTGATAACCTATGATCAGAGAAGAATGTTATAATGGTTTTCAGTTAATGAAGTGCAAAGAATTGTAATAATACAAAAGTTGACAGGAGTGCAGGACATGTTTATACCGTAAATGCTTTTGTGGAGAATTCTTTCTTTACAGTGTGTTGAAATTTATCTTACATGCATAAAAATATGTCTCAAGTACATTCATAAATGATGTCATGACAGTTTCCAATTTCTCTTAATTATTTAACTCTTAATTATGTTAACAGATGTGCAAGATGAACAGCTAGTCTCTTTGTCCTTTTCTTCTGTAAAACTAAGCTCTTTCAATGTTTAACAGAGTTGCAATATTGACCTAGGTAATGGAAATAGTCTATAATATTTAATTAACAGTGTATCCATCAATAATGTCCTATTTTTATTACTTTATTAAGCGGATAATATTCTTTTAGTTTTGGATTTAGTAAGGTCAAACTATGCTTTCTAAAATTGGAAAGGCATCTACAAGAGAAATTTGGCCGTGGTTTTTATCCTGGCTATGGAAAGGACTAAGTACCTCTAAAATAATTTCTATGATCTTTTAATATTTCCTTTATGGTTTCAAAACTACAGAATTTATCATATTAACCAACATACTTTCAGTTTTTCTATCTGTTTCTAATCTTAATATCAAATATAAAAAAAAATCTTTAATATAATGCTTAAAGCATGAACCTGTCCAGTATAAATATTTTGATATGTGGAGTTTGAAATCTGTGTAAAATTCCCAGGCTGTATAACCTGTATACCCACCCTTCAAGGAGGACGCTTTTTTTCCTAGAAATTACAGAATGTTGTTCATGGCGTGTTCATTTTTTCCTCAGTCCCTACTCACAGGTGGATGGTGTCTATTATTGTACCAGTTCCAGTTACTGTACATAACAGTTACGGATTTGGGATATTTGCTTGCAGAGGGCTTCACACTGCAGAACGTTGGCTCTATTAAAGTAAATGTGGAAACTTCTGTTTCAAGTGAGATTAATGAGATGTCCAAGTAGGGCCCTAATTTCACTCAGAGCTGCTAGCCAACCTGAGAAAAAATGCACACAAATATAAGTGCTATAAAGGAACAGGATGCAAAGTCTACCAGTAGCCTAACATAAGGTTACATTAGTCCTATAAGGCTGAAGGGAAATAAAGATAGGCCTGTCAATAAGTGTCCTCAAACCAACAGAAGAAAACAGGTAGAATACCTCAATAGCTGGACAAAGTATCTCAAATAAAATTTTACTTTTGGTGTCACAGATCTATTCAGGTCTGACATTAGAACACTTGTTATCTAGCTTAAAAAAGTATTATGTATGCAGATTTAGTTATCATCTTGCAGAGCTTGTGAATCCTGTGGTCATCCCAACTCTTCACCAACTTGTTCAGTAGTTATTGCGCTAAAGTTCTAGTAACTTGTGGCATATGCTAACGTGAATGGTACGGAGGAACACGGGGGAAAAACACTCTGGAGCTGTGCTTAGCTTTAAAGTAGGTGTTCAAGATGTCTCTGCATGTGGCGTTCCCAGGCATGTGGCATCTGCATGTGGCATTAGCTGCTGTGTCACTTGGGAAAGGGAACTCCGTGCTGGAGAAATCTTAAGTGTGAGTTAAGTTTCTGAGCTCTCATTATAGTCAGTAGAGATCTAGTCAATACAGGCAGTGTAAATTGGTTGGAGAATGGATATCTGAGTTCTTTAAAACAAAACAAAACAAACTTTAAATGATATTTTCTCCTGCCAGTGTATACAATTTACTATGGAAAAGTAGTAAAATTAGAAAGAAACAGTAAAAAAATTCACATCTTAAGTAAACAGAATATTCATTCATGTTTTGGCTGTAGAAGTTGCATAAATTAGATGGCTGCTCACTCGGAGGCGCAGTTTCCCCAATTTCTGTCATCTTGCTTTGCCCTTTCTGCTGCATTCTGCCAGTGTGGGTTCTGCAGACATAGATAACTGAAAAAAGTAAAAATTCCGTGAAACATGGCTATAATATCCTACCTAAAACTTCATTTTCACAAAAAATACATTTTTTATGTAGTTTTGTCAAAAGTGTTTTCATCAAATGAATTAACTTCATGTCAGATCTTGAACTTGAAATTCCACTTCTGTGTTTTCTCCAGACCTTTTCTTTGACTTCTTGGAATTTCTTAAATGTTGTTTGGTAAGCTTTCTTTTCCTTTGTTATCATGATGGCAAATCTTGATGGCAGTACTTTCTGGCTTTAGTGCAATGCTGAATCTGTTTCAGGTTAGTTAAAGAGCAAAATATTCAGTTATTAGAGAAAATCTTTCTACTTCCAGCCGCTGTTTTCAGGCTTACACTGATAGCTGAGCTGTTGACCTATGGCCTTGAATTTTCTTGCAATGTGTCAGTATGCATCTTTATCGTTTAAGAACGGGCCATGTTCTGAACCGTCTTCACAGACTGTAACTAGACTTCTGCTTAGAGATATAGACAAATATTTCTGATGACTGTTGCTCATATGAGGTTAACATAATGATGGAGTTATTTTAAAATCCCATTTACTAGATCAAAATTTAGAAAGATATTTCACAATTATAAAGCATGTATGAAATTCCATCTAGTGTGGATAAAAGTTGAATTGATTAATATTGATTATGAACCAACCATCAAGGTAGTTTATATCATAAATGTTGCTTTGAAAAATGTGAGAAATTTGTGAGTTATTTGAGATTCTTGTAAGTTACAAAGGTGTTAGTTTCTCTACCACTGCTTTTTTATGCATGTAATTACACTGGTCTTGTGTTGATAAAGTATCTGGTTTCTTCATTTGATTGTGCTAGTAGGAATACTGGTTGACCAGAGAGGTTGTGGAGTCTCCATCCTTGCAGATATTCAAAAGCCATCTGGACAGGGTCCTGGGCAACATGCTCCAGGTGACCCTGCTTGAGGAGGGGGTTGGACTAAATGATATCCAGAGGTCACTTCCAACCTCAACCATTCTGTGATTCTGTGATTTCTTGGCTAGAATAGAAATATATTTTTTTAACTTACATAGAAATAATTTTCTTTGCTTCTCTACAGTCTGTTTTATAGAAATCTCATGGAAGGTAATAGTTTAATGAAATTTTTGTTAAGTACCTCTTGCACAAAACATATAATCATAGAATAATTTAGGTTGCAAGGGTTGTCTGATCTGGTTACCTGGACAAAGCAGTGCCTTCTTTGAAGCTGCGTGAAGAAGGCATGTTACCCACGACTACCAAGCACCCTCATATGTACACCTTCTTGTCTCGGGGACCAGTGCATGATCAGTCTGGTTAGTTGTCGTGCCTGAAATGTGTTCATAATCAGTTATAATGTCCTGTGGAGATTTCATTTTTGTTGGTTTGGTGGTTGAGGGACAGAAACTCACCTTCCCCCCTCCCCCCCCCCCAAGCATATTCTTCTAAAAACTTAAGGCCAAATTGTTCCCTGTATACAGCCTACTTTCTGCTCCGTAAGATGCCCCATTGCCATATAGTAAAACTATCATGAGAGTCCTGCACTCTTACCGCTACTGAGGGATGATGGTACCAGGGAAAACCCAGTTAGGAGATGTAGTTATTTTCCACCTTTTTTGGACTATCAAAGAATCAAAAAGGCACCTAAGATTCTGCCCTCTTTATTGCTCAGTGTAAAGTACAATGCTTGTTTCTGCAGCTGCATGTCACATTCCTCTCTGGTAAAGTCTGAAATGCTCCCAGTTCATTTTTCTGATACCTACTCTTCAGATTTGCCTTTGGGAATCACTCACCTGTCAGTGAGAATAAAGTCATTACTATGGCATAAAGGGCCCCCTAAGTCATTGCGGCTTTCAACGTGGTGTAGTTCCAATGTACTGAAAGTCCAGTGTCAGTTTATTGGCTATGAACATGATATAAGGTATTCTTAATCACAAGTTTTGCCAAGGGACAAGTCACTCTTATATTTGTTGGTGGTGGTCTCTGTAGGGACTGCCATTCTGAAATTGAGTTGGCTGTACTCCACTCCTTGCTGACAGCTGGTAAGACCTTCATGAATCATGACTTTGCCCTTGATTTTCTATACTTCACTGAAACTTGTCTGGGGGTCACCCAATTGTACAACTTTATCTTTTGAACACATCATTTTTTCATGTCACCCTGATACTCCACTTATGATTACAGTGATTTGTTGTTCATCCAAGGAGGATGTCTGCTACTTATGCTGAAAAATCTGAGTTGATATTACCCAAGCTTTTATTTTGGTTGATTACAGTTCATGAACAAAGTCATGAATGGCCTAAATCCTCCCAATTTTTATACCAGCCTGAGGAACAGATTTTGATTTGGGAACATTTCTTCAGAATGATGTGGAACAATTAAAGAAGTAGTGACTGTTTCTTTTGGGGTTTTGTTTTTGTTCTGGTATCAAATGCATCTTCAGTTTTAAAATATTTCCTTGATTGTAATGCATCTGTATTCCACTAGGACAAATTTCAATGAAACACTGATATTTCAGTTTGCTCATCATATCCTGTGTCTGATCCTAAAACTCACTCAAAGTGATTGTTTTGAGTTTTTTTGACTGTATGGACTTCTGCTCTGTAGAAACCATAGAACTTTGGATGCACAGATAAAAAGAATAATAATTAAAAAAAGGGGGAGCTGTTGTTGGGGGCGGGAGGATTCATGTAAATCGTTAAGCACAAAAAAGTACATAATTTGTCACAACAAAAACTGCTAATCTGTTAGTCCTGACTTGAGGACTGCTGAGGCGATTTGAAATGTATTTCTTTAAGTCAGAATGTGTGATGCCTTGTTTGTAGGCCTTTGGTATCAAAGGTAAAGACAAAGTTTCACAAATATATTGTAAACATGTATGTTGTTTAAGTTAGGAGAGCAACATTATATTCCAAGACTCTCTATATTAACAGCAAGGAACACACACGTAATAACGTTAAATATCTAATACTCTAGAGAGTCATCAGCATGAATTTACAAAGGGGAAATCATGCCTGACCAACCTGATAGCCTTCTGTGAAGAGATGCCTGGCTTGGTGGATGAGGGGGGAAACAGTGGATGTTGTTTGACTTCAGCAAGACTTTCAACACTGTCTCCCATAACATCCTTATGGATAAACTCATGAAGGTGTGGGCTATATAAGAGGACAGTGAATGCACTGAAAACTGACTGAACTGCTGGACTCAAAGGATTGTCATCAGTGACATCGGTCCAGCTGGATGCCCATCACTAGTGATGTTCCCCAGGGGTAGATACTGGGGCCAGTACTGTTTAACCTCTTCATGAATGACCTGGATGATGGGACAGAGTGAACCCGGAGCAAGTTTACATATGGTACAAAACTGAGAGGACTGGCTGATAGACTAGATAGTTGTGCTGCCATTCAGAAGGACCTCAGCAGGCTAGAGAAATGGGCAGACAGGAACCTCAGGAAGTTCAGCAAAGGGAAGTGCCAAGCCCTGCACCTGGGGAGGGATAACTCCAGGCACAAGTGCAGGCAGAGGGCCAACAGGCTGGAAAGGAGCTTTGCAGAAAAAGACCTAGGGGTCCTGGTGGACACCACGTTGAGCATGAACCAGCATGTTCAATGCCCTTGCAGCAAAGGGCCACAAAGATGCTTAAGGGATTGGAGTATCCGACATAAGATGAGAGACTGAGAGTGCTGGGATTGTTTAGCTGGGAGAAGGGAAGGCTCACACTTACCAATGTCTATAATACCTGGGGCAGGGGGAGTTAAAGAAGATGGGGCTAGGCTCTTCTCACTGGTGCCCAGTGACAGAACAAGAGGCAATGGGCACAACTTGAAATACAGGAAATTCCATGATTGTATAGGATGGATGATATCTCTATCCCTGGAGATATTTAAAACCTGACTGGTCATGGCCCTGGGCAACCTGCTTTAGTAGACCCAGGTTTGAGTAGGGAGCTTGGAATAGATGGTCTCCAGAGGACCCTTCCAACCTCAGTGATTTTTGTAATTCTATGAAAAGTCTAGATATGTAAATTATGTGATAGTGTCAGTAAAACCTGTTTCCAGTTTGCTGTCTTCATAAGCAAGTCCACAAATAAGTAGTTTCATTTGTGATGGAGTATGTTCTGGACAAAAGAATAAGAAATTAATTTATTTACGCAGAATAAACCAAGAAAAATAATGAAATTATAGCTGTTTTAACTGTAATAGTTGTAATTGTTTCCAACTCTGTAATAATAACATTCTTACTTTTAAGATTCATCTGATATGAATCACGAAAAAAGAATTGGATGAAATAAGCAGATCAAAACTTCAAAGACAAAGCTTTGAAATGAATATAAGAAGGATTCTCAAGATATACATTCTGAAACAGAAATTGTTGTCTTAGTTAATGTATAGTTTCTTTAAGTGCAGTCCTACTTGCAAAATTAGTTTTATCCATTAGATAAATATATAGACAAATTTATTTCATATTTTGAAATAAAACAGAAATATTGGTCATATGTAGTAGAGTCCTTTTTACTTAATCAGCCTTGCTTTCAGTATACTATGTATTTTGTATTATGTTTTCACACTTAAAAAAAATCTGTTATCAAAGTATAAAAAGTATACAAGTCATTCATAATCTGCAAAAATAAGCAACAATAAGATTTAAAAGCAAAATCTGTTTGTTATTGTAAAGGAGCTGGGAATGCTCAAATGCAAGTAGTGAAACAATTTTTGTTTTAATGACATCTTATGTAAAGTCATAGAAGCTTACTTCCAGAGTTTGATGAACCAATTTAGAAGAATAATTCTTCTAATTTTACATCTATTTAGGTATGATGTCAGACCTTTGTTATATTAGACTAAGTTTTCTCCTGTTATTGTTCTCAGCATTTCTGCATTCTATCAGGAAGAATTAAATTCCTAATAGAAAAAACCTGGATTTTAATTGTAGAGGAAATACTGCACACAGTTTGCTAAGTGTCTTATATGAGAATAGGGAAAATTAACAAATATATCGAAGTTTAGAATGAAGAAAATAAGAATGAATCTTACCTTTATTCCAAACTCTTTGTCTACCAGTAGTGAAATTCCTGGTATAAAATATAGTGTAATCTTCACATCTTTTTTTGTCGTTTCCTAATTAGAAGACCATTCCCCTCCTATAGGGGCAAATTACTTCTTCCTCCACAGCTTGCGACAGCTGACTACCACAAGCAGATATTGTGCTTGCAGGATGGTATTTATAATATTTTCCATCTCCTCTTTGAAATGAGCTTTCTATTTTTTTCTCTATTCAGTAAAAACTGAGTTGGTTTTGCTACTTCAAAATCTGCAATATTCTTTCATTTTTCAGTTTTTCTACACATATATATATGCATGTATATATCACACACATGCACGCACACACACACCACAATTTTTTTTGTTGCATTAATCTGTTTTCGTTTTTGTGTCCAGAGCCAGCTGGCAACATTTTAATGTTACTGGTTGGTCTTAAGAATTGGAACCTTTTATTCTAGAGACCAAGCATGCCTTTTGAGTGTACATTATGCATCCTTTCTAGTCATAAGAACTAGATCACAGTATAATCTTCTAGTTTCTGAAACAGCTTGTCACCAGTGATGAAATTTTCAGCTTTGAAAATGCATTTATAGGGTATTGTTTATTTGGGTTTTACTATGCCCTGAAGGAGTTTCCCATCCGTCTAGTAGTGTGACTTAAACTTCAAACTTTTTTATATATTTCTGAAATCCCTTCCTCAATGACTTCAAAATTGCATTTTTCTTGTGCTGCCAGATAATTTCTCAGAAAACTGCCCAGCTTCCATCAGTTTCAGGAAGCAGTGTAGCTGCAACATTACCTGTAATGAGGAAGAATCAAGCTTTCTTCCTCAAGAGTTAAAATAAGGTAGGGAGGGTAAATAAATACAAGAAGTGCTATAAGTATTTATTTCACCTRCAAATATCTTCACAGTTCAAACTACTTTATTAAAATAATGTGCTTTAGAACCAAAACCACCCTTTTCCTGTTTCCTGTACTGCCTACAGTAAGGGAAAACATTAGTGATACTCATTGCTAATAGATCTTAAACATGTTGTTAATTCAGCCCTTTCTTATAAAAGGCTGGTGGGGTAATAATTCTTCTTTTTAGATGTAAAATAAATAAGCACCATTTTTCATCATCTTGTGCTTTATGCTCTTGAATATTTACTAACACTGTTACTCCAAAGCAGTTTTGAAGTTGTTCTTTCGAGAAATAAAGTGCAAGGATTTGGTTATTTCAGAACAAGAACCATGTTTGACCCTGGCCTGCATCCAGCAGTGATAATAACAAGTAACATTAACATTAGTTGAAAGCCTTGCTGACTTTAACAGCATCTTCGTGAACCTAATTGCACAAAGCAAAACAATTAAAACTTTCTTCAGTACAAAGAGTATGATCAATGATATTGCTTGAATTCATTTTTCATTAAAGAAATTAAAAAATCAAGTAAAAATAACCTCAAAATTGTAATTTCTTGTCAGTAAATACCATGCACTCTAAAAAAAAATTAATAATAGCTCAGAGTGTCATCGAATTTGTGTATTTTATGCTGTGTTCCTGTGTCTAGCTTTGGATGTAATCATGCAGCCCTTTTTCAAGGGCAATTTCTTGTGGGTTTTGCAGAAAGGCATTCAAATTTTCTAAATTCCAATTTTTCCATGAACATTCCGATGAAATACTCTTTTTTTTTTTTTTTTTTGGTAACACTTCTGGGCTTTCCTATTAATAGATACCTTCTCCCTTTCTATGAAGTTAAGGAAATGAGAAACCGAGAGAAGATACTGAAAGGTTTATTATTCCAACCTCAGTTTATAGATATCAGCACATTTTGCTGATTTGCCAAAATGTTCCATTGTACCCATCCATTATATTTTAAGATATTATCAAAAGTTGTTTCAGAAAGCCTGAGTTTTCTGCTTGAGTTTTGAGAACTTCTTCTGTGTAAGAATCTGTCCAACTAAATTCCAGTTTATAACTGTTTAATGGTTACCTCTTTCAGGCAAATTTAGACATGAAATAAGCTACTTCAACTGTGTCGAAGTCCTTTGTCTCTTGTGCCTTCTTGAGAATAATGTAAAAAAAATGCTAAAAAATAATTCCTAAATTTTTTCACTAATGACTGAGTTGGTTTCTTTCTTTCTTTTTTTCTTTTTTTTTTTTGTATCTCCACTCTTTGTTGTAATTATGAAATACTACCCACATAACATCTACACAATACACTTTGTATTAACAGAGGCCTTGGGCCGCCTTCTGCTCTGGAAATGTAAGCATAGTGTTACCTCTACATTTTAAAACTCAGCTATAGCAGCAATATGGACTCTAGCCCATAGATACATGAACCCTTTCTATAATAAGTTAGACTTTAAAAGCTCAGTGTTGATCAGGCTTTCTGCTGCTTTGCTCTAGACTTTTTTTTGAACAAATTTAAAATTAAACATAAAGATTTTAAGTGTGTGAATATTTCAAAGACAAATCTCCAAACTATATAAATGTTCTCTAATTTCAGAAAAGACAAAACCCAATAAACTTGTATCACTGTGTGATGTATTATTTGAGTCTCATAGATACAAATTAGGGTTGTAAGAATAATTTTAACATGTATATTATAAGAACAGTTTTGGGGTAAATTCAGTTGGAAATAAATACTGAAAAGAACTTCAGGCTACAGATGTTGGAATTCATCAGTGAGACTGGGATAAAGAAAACTCCTAGGGAAAGCAAAAGACTTATAATGGAAGCAGCTGAACAAGTTAGCATCCTGTACTGGAACTGGTAATTACAGTTTCAGCATTATGATTGTATAATAAACATCTGGGGATTTACAGTAAAGCCGGTTCTTGRCCTTGAGCCAGAGATTCATTTATATCTTCAGCTGAATTGAAATCACTCATTCTGCAAGGAAAGTAACTTATAGTTCACAAAGTTTGTTAGTTTAGAGTGTCAATCTGTCATGCACAATTCTGCCAACAGTTTCTACAGTATATACTCTTGCAGTAGTCTTTGCAAGTATAAATGGTAACTGTAGTAGCACAGGTCTAGGTTTGTGATGGTGAAATGTTTTTGGTCTGGAGCCTAATTAGTTTTTAAAAGTACAATGTTATTGTACCTCATTCTCATTAGTAAAAGTGATATCTCTGTTGGTACCAAACTTGTCACTCCAACACTGATCTACATGAAATTAAATAATTTTTAGTAAAAAGGAAAACTGAAGTCTACACTAAGAATACAGAATGATTTGACTTTTTTTTTTTCTCCCTAACTGGTTTGGGTTATAAATAAAACATCTCTGAAATAAGTTTTGGCATGGTTTAGTTTTGGCGCTGAGTTTCTCCATTGGTATCCACCAGATTTGAATTTTCCTTTCAATCTGTGGCATCTTTTCCATATTATCTGAGGAAACCAAGGAACTATGAAATTCCAAAGGGAAAGTCCTTGATACTTGTGTTGTCATTTTAATAAAGTGTAGGCACTCTGGAATGTCAATGAGGTCCCCTGACAAGCTGAGCCAGAACACCAACAGAAAATGAAAGGTGGATCAGCTTTTTGCAGGAGCAACTACATTCTGCAAGCAGAAAAGTCATTTAAAAAGTATTTTGACCAAAATATTATCATGCCTAATTAAATCTGGGATCCTACATTAAGTTCTTTTAAGATGTAGGTGCAGATTCTGTTAATAAGGTATACTTCACTTGCATGCACTAATGTTTTGCAACACTATGATTCTATTGAGTAGTATACTAATTTTTGGAGTAGCCTCACTGATTATTCAACATGAATAAGGGCAATATAATTTTGTGTTTAGGAAGGTGAGAGAAACTATATGTCAGCATGTAAATTGGTAGCATTACTCTACTGCACAGATAAGATGGTAGGATTACCTGAAAGCAGCTGACACAAGAATGAAAGGGTGCTTCTTTACCTTATATTAAATGGTGGTAGATCATTTAATAGTAGGAAAAAACGTACGTAAGTACATGGAAGACAGGTATGTTCCTCAAAGTTTGTCTCCCATTAGTTGAAAAAGGATAGTTTGAAATGCATTGAAAGTTCTCACAGAAGAAGAAAATGATGAGTATCTGAAATATTGTCAATACAGTATGTAAGACGCCATGTTTATATTCTCTCAGCTCAAGACTATATTTTTTCTTTACTTTATACTTTGTTCTGAGCACCTTCAGAAATCTTGCAATTATCAGTTACTCTTTACACTGTTAGAGGAGCATTTAGAAGACTGTTCTGGGCTGCAAATAGAATCAGTGCTAGGGTTTGTGTATTTCTGGCTATTTTTCTTGTACCTTTCTCAGGCTGCAGTGGCTTACTTGGTATAATTGCCAGCGAAAATACTGGCAGAGGCACCTGCTGAGCACGGCACAGATGCTTTATGTGTGAATTCAAGTAGTCTGAATCAATAACTACTAACACATTCTACATAGAACATTTTGTCACGTGTATATTTTGGTAACAATAGCAAGCATAAATCTGTTTTTTCACCCTGAGTTTAGTTCTCAGATGAAAGCATATAGGTAAATCAATATTGTTTGATCTTCAGTTTTTGGTCAGGGACTGTGTATTTCACACATGTCCCTATCTCTTAGTCCAATAAGAACCAGGTGTGCAGCAACCACTTCTTTATGTCCCACTTACCTTGGTTTCTACATAGGAACCACATAAGGATCTACAGTGTCTAGGTATCTGGTATGCATGACAGCTGGGCCAGGATCACAAGGATCACCACATAATTCAGCAAGAGTTGTAGATGAAGCCAGCATGATGCAACCTTGCTGCTAGATTCCCTCCTGTTGAATAAACCCAGTACAGACGTAGAACAAACGTAGGAAGTAAACATAAACCATAACTGTGGGTGATTCCAAACTGGAGTATAACACATGGGTCCACTCCAGCCTGAAGGGACCATCCTGTCCTGGCAACAGCATCCAAAGCCATTCAGTTCTCCTGAGACAATAATGAAACTATTCTTTATGAGGTACGTGCAGACACTTGCTTCAGACCGTCTGAGATTACCAATTCTTTCTATGTGGATGTCTGTGTGAAAAGATTAGAGATGTTTAACTGTACATTTGGGTCAAATTTCAACTCATGTACAGAAAGTTTGCTGTCATATCAGTTATTCCCTAAAACAGACTAATCTTATATCAAATAAAAATATTATGCATATGAATGTTTCTCATCTTAGTTGTATGAAGGTCAAGAGACATTTTCCTTTATTTTTATGATCTGTAGATTTATGATTTTTAATAATTTTGTTAAACTTTGTAGTAAAAACAAACAGATTTTAGTGAATTGTTTTGATTAGTTTTTTAATAGATCAATTAAACTTTTGATCTTTAATATAAATTGCAGATGAATGACTTCCCAGTAGTTGAGTACAGTATCTCAGAATCATGCAGTCTTTTTTGGATGTGATTCTAACTCTTTATAATAGTTTCCTCTGATCCATAGGTGCATCACAGTTAGCATTTTAGTTTGGATCAAGAGTGTACTTTTGAAGTGCATCTTGCAACCCTCTCCAGTTACTGTCCTTTGATACGTATTGCAGCATGGTCTTGGAGCATGCAAACTGGATTCCTTTTCTGCAAAACTCTACTGGAATATGTTCTGCAACTGCTACTGGGCGTTAAATCCACAGGACTGGATAAAAGTTAATCAGAAGTAACACCTCACAAAACACAAAGAGTATGAACATTAGGTCCACAGCACCAACAGTTTTACTCTAAAAGTCAGTTCTAATTGGACCATACTAATGTAGATATAACCAGTTTCTCACTTCCCCTAATCAAGCTCTTCCCCCTTTCCTTTGCTTCCCTTCTAGTGAAGCAAAGGCCCCTGTTAGTTTGTCAACCCGCCTGCAGGTTTACGCATGAGGCTTAATTAATGTCTTCAGCTGTAATCTAGAGTGCGTGCACTCTCTCACCGACACTTTGGATAGATCTCTGTGTTTAAAGTGAAGTAAAACTGATAAAGAAATCTCTAAAGACTGAAACTTCCAAACCAGAAATGTTACTAAAAAATCACTATTTATCTTGAGAATAAATAAGAAGCTGCCTTTAGTTTTAACTTCTAATAGTTCACTAGTTTCTTAAAGCCCTTAATTATATCAGACTGTGTGTATCTGTTCTTCTTGTTTGTAACCTATTATGCTTGGCTGTACAGATAAGAAACTATATTAAGTAAGGTTCAATAGGCAGGGAATCTGAACAGAATTAGAATCCAGAGTCATCCATGTGTCTACAGTTTTTGACAAATTTCCACAGAAATACCCTTTCTTTGCAATTCAGCTTTGCCTTGCTAAAGGATTTCTGTGTATCTCTCCCTTTTTTTTTTTTAATGTTCTCTTTTACTGGGCCCCTTCAGAAACTTCAGCTATATAATGTACATTAAAAAAAAAATCGTTTTTGTTTTATAAATCATTCTTGAAGAAGGTCTCAGGATCAGAATATCTTTGGAAACCTTTCAATTTCACTGTGCTCATGTGATAACCCTTTTGTTTCATTTAATTTTCAGGGGTGAATACCATCGTCTCTTCTGATTAACTTCATAGTTTTACTTGAGTAAATTATTTACTATATGGCTCATCTTCAACAGTAGACCTTACTACCTACATGTGCTGTGCCCCTAACTTAGCAAGCTTTTAACCAAATTTCATTCATTCCCTTGGATGAATCTTTGGTAATTTCATGTTTTGATTTTTAACACACAGAATTGCCATTCTAAACTGTATGTCATTTTGCCATAAATTGTGAATTAGATTGTCTTAAAAATTATAAATCCAGCAGCTCATTTCTCACCAGAGCTGGGAAATTCAACAAGTGTGTCCACCTAGCCTTTTACCTGTTTTTGTCTTCCACCCTCAGGTGAAAAGAAAGGGTAAGGTTGGTAAGATACTTTGACAGTAAACAAATTCATTTTATTTAGATTGATATAAGCCTTTAAAAGTAAAAGACTGCCCAGAAGAATATCTTGCCCTGGCAATTTCCTGTTTCATATCACTTTCAGTACCAGAGGGTACCATTTCTAGGATTTATATGAGTGCTTAGAATTTAGACTTTTATTTCTCTATGCCATTTGTTTTTGTGCTGAGATGGCTACAAAGGTTAGAAAAAGCAGAATGATGATCAGTTTTTATTTCTAAAGGTCAATAGCTTTCTTCACAATTTCAGACAAAATGGCTTCTGTGCCTCAATTCCTTTTCTGTAAAACAGGGATAACAGCACTTTCTTATCTCGCAGAAAGTTGTAAGGCTAGATGCTGTAAAAGGTTATGTACGCTGTGAGACCTTTTAAGCAAATACAAACAACAGGGCATAGTGGTGTTGGTACTATGTAAAGTAGTAAATATTGTATCTGTTTAGAGTGTTTTATATCAAACATACTGAGACCGTCCATTAATGTTCAGTGCCACTAGTTACTATTACAACTATTATTTTGTTTTCCATCTAGAAGATCAAGTTTATAAGCATCATTCTAAGCTCATCCTTCTCTTATAATTTATTTCCTGTGTGTTTTGAGACTGATGAGCTAGAAATTGCCCATGAGATGTGGTATTTTTTTCTAATCAGAAGCTATAAAAAGTAAAGCCTAGCATTATTTTATTGCTCTACTAAACAGTTCTTCTAATGAGACTACCAATACAATGTTCCCATTAAAAAAATGAAACTGATAATGATGTTGCTCCTGATTGGGAATGAAGGACAAACAGTTTTGTTACGAATTGTTTCTAGCAAACGTCTTCATCCTTTGAGATGCTTCAGGAGCAGGAGCACTAACACTAGAGATAGTGCATTGAAAGTAAACAGCAACTTTGTCAAGGTAAGATAGAAAAATAGGGAGATTCCATTCATTCTGCTTGTCCTAAATGTTTCAGTCCACATTAGTACAAGTAAGCTCTGACTCAAAGTGAATACATTTACAGCATCTTAAATATGGTGGTATTTTTTACAAAAACGTATTGGAAAAGCACATCATGTTCTTTAACATTTTCACAAGCCTGATGTTTCCTACAGCTTCTTTTCTTTGATGTGTTTTTTCCTTTCAAAAGTAAATAACCTTTGATCATAAATACAATATGCAAGGGGTGCCAAAGTCTGAGCAACAGAGGGGGTCATTAATTTACTGGAGCCAGACAATGTACGAATGGGCTTCCCCTCTCTATAAAATGCTATTTTTTCTTTATGCTTTATGAGAATGAATCTAAGACTTTCTGAATCTGTGTGTGTACTTGGGTCTGTGTGCATTTGTGTGTGTGTAAAAGACAGAGAAAGAGAATGTGATCCTCACCCAGGACATAAAGCTCTGGAAAATTAAGGTTTAAGTCCCTGATCTTAGTCAAGAGGACCAAGCCAAGAGGACTGTTGATGCTTTTTCTGGAAAGGATTTCTTTCTGGTCTTGATTTTAAAATTTCTTTCTCTTTCAAAATCAGTGTATATATTCTCATAAGAGTTTTAGGGGTTTTTTGAAGGAAAATTTCATCTGATTTCATGTAATGGTTCCTAACTGGTTTGTTTCCACACCTCTCTAGAATTTCCAGAATAAGTGAGGAAGGCCTGATTCTTATGCTTTTAAAGCATGGAAAGGAGCAAAAGGCAATTTCTAAGAGAGCTTGGACAGCTAAGAAATGATGATTATAAGTGAGCAATTACAAGTGCTTACTGCTGAAACCATTGAACTTTGAAACTGGCCTCTTGTTTGCTTGGCAACAAATGCACACTGCCAGGCTCAGTAGGAAATTCTACACAGTGAAAAAGTATTTGTTCTGTTGAGTTTTATTTCATCTTTTGAAATCGTGTAAGTTGCAAAGCCTACTTTATGTTGAAGGTGTAAGTCTTGGTTTGAAAGCTAAAGGACTATCCTAAGTGGATTGGTCACTGTTCTTCTCCTCCCTTACTGGAGGATCTACAGGTAGTTGTTGACTGGGCTTTGGACTCAGACTCCTCTGGAGGTTGGCCATTTTTTCCTGGATATAGGTACTCCTAATGTCTAGAGAGTTCTAGATGTGATTGTTTTCTATTTAATGTGGACCACCAGCAATGCAATTTTTTTTAATTGCTGGAACCATTTCATGCTTTTGTTCTTGAAAATTTGACATGATCCAATTGGTGGTGCACACATGCATACTGTTGTTTAACTAGTGGAGAAGACAAGGTCTGGGAAAATCTCTATTCTTCTCCGCAAAAGGATACCATAATGTAATGGCATGCAGGCCAACATCACAGTGAAACAATATGCACACCATTTCAAGCAGATTAGTGCTGGATGAAAAAGGTTCAACATCACTTGTATTTTACAAGGGCTCATTCAGTGCCAAAAGTATCTTACCTCTGATTCCACAGCCTCTGTGCAAATACAAGTCACAAGTACTATTTTTAGTAAAAATATCTCATGGATCTTCAATACCTTCTTTCTGCTTGGCTTGAGTGCAATCAGAAAACAACTACTTCTGTTGTGAAAACTGTAATCAAATAACATTTACCTGAGGGTAATTAAAGCCATGTGCCTTTGGTTCCCTCCACAGAGTTTCTAAGCATCTTCATGGCATTTTATTAATATGAATGATGTTAAGGGTGTCTGGATTTTTGTTTTGTAAGACCATATTTTTGACAGGCAGAGTTTCCCTGATATTTTTAGCTTCAGGAACAGCTTGCATAATAATTTATGTTTTTAGGTGTTTTCAACTTTTAATACCTGTAATTAACATACAGTATTGTAAATGTGGGCACTTCTCCTGTTTTCTTACCCATCTGCAAATGCTGTTGTCCTCCCTGTCCAACAATTAATAATGATTTGAGTCTGCACAATTTATACTTTTTATAATAAAATTTTTATGTCTTTACAACACATAAAAATGTATAACAACTACTGTGAACTGCATGGTAGTTTTCTACAACTGCCATGCTTTCGTAGTGATTTTCTGATATTGCTCAGCTTTGTCCTTTCAAGTTCAATCCTGCCACCCTTTCCAGTAAGTCTTGTTCTTTTTAAACTGTCCTATATATTTATTTATTTTAATTAAACCAAAAGAAATAAAAGAAAATAAAATTTTGGATATAGTAATACACAGTATTAGTAAGAGTGACAGAATTTGTTGCTTGTGACTATCTACATCTTTTTGATGATTTCTTTACTTGTTTTGAAGTTCTTCTAGAACTCATAGTTGAAACACGCTTTTCTTCACACTGGAAATTATTCTAACTTCTCTCTGGGTAAAATATCCTTGTTCTGAAGAGCAAATGAAATCATGATTTGTGTTCTCAGTCTTTCTCATGGGGAAGGGGGATCATGAAATCTGTATAACAAGATGTACAAGTACTTATGAGGCATTTTGCAGTGACTTTCTCTCCCTCTCCTTTTTTGTATCTCTGTATGTATTTCTCTCTGTTTTTCTTGCTGCTTCTGTTTCATTTTTTATATATAATTAAATATTCCTGGGGACTAGGAGGAAGAGTGAGTAAGAGTCCATGAGAATGACATTATAAATCTAGTTATCGGGGAACTTACCTGGACAAGTAGCACCTCAGTTCCAGATCATGATCCAACTAAAATTTTGTTGATTTAACATGAATTTTGGAATGTTTTTAGCCACCTTTAAAACTAAATTTATATAGGCAAGCAATATATTTCCTAAGATAAGTTGGCCAAGCTCTCACTCAACTCATTAGAGGAAATGCCTTTCCATAAGCTTACTTCATCGAAATTTGGTTTTTAATCCCTGGAATACATACTACTGCAAGGAAGTATAGGGTTGACTCATCCTTGATCCAAACAGGGTTCTCAGGTAATTAAAAGTGCTTCCTAGCATTATTAAAAAATATTTCTACTTTCTCATCTGCATGTCATACTCTTTCTTGGTATAATGCATGTGCCAGAATGAAGCTAATTCTCTCTAGTCTCAGAAATTCCTACCAAGCACGAAGAGGGTTGGTAATATTTTAGTCTGGAGAGGCTTGGTTTGTATTTGCTTTTCCTGACTATATAAAGCAGTAGTTTACTTAGCCCAGTTAGAAGGTAGCTCTCCAACTTTCCTATATGAGGGCTGTGGAGGGAAGGAAGAGAGAAGGAGACAGGTTTGGAAGAGGCTTAAAGGAATAATTGCCAAACAATTCATGCTAAACCTTATATTGCCATTGGAATTATCAAGCATAGTTTCCAATCTTTGATAGCGGTGGCAGGGGGTGGAATAAGCAAGTGAGATCTAATCATAAGCCCAAGCTAACATCATAGAAGCCCCAAATGGAATATTCTTACCACAGGAAAATGTTGCCTCCTCTTAGCATCCTGCAAAGAGTGTCAGTCTGTCCCAAGGAGTATGGCATTGCAATTGTGTCAGTGTCTGCACAGTGTGATACCCTGTGATGTGAAGGAATTAAGCTGGGGAATTTTGAATAGACTTTAAATAATCAGCAGGTTGTTATCTTTAGGACCAAAATTTTTCAGAGCAGTAAGAGATTTCAAAGGGTGTTACGAAGAGCACAGCTATTTTAGCTGACATACTATACAAACAAGAAAATCGGGACACTGGAACTTTTTGCAGTGTTAAGTATAAATAGAAATAGAACTGGCAGGTTTCATTTGAGGGAGGAGAAACAGAAAGGAGCACATGCATACTTGAATGCAAAAACCAATATCGTGTATCAGGTTCTCATTCTTATGGCAAATGTATTTAGAATCCAGGGAGACTTTTCTGATATATCAGTGTAAGTATGATTCTGAAGAAGAACAATACATAAATAACTGAAATATTTAAAAGGTCCTAAAAAACATTGTATAATTTCACTCCAAAAAAAAAAAAGAAAGAAAGAAAACTAGAAAACTTCAGCAGATGCATGTATTGAATCTGGAGCTTTAAGGATGATGTCTATTTTTATCCTCATCTGATCCCCTCTATCATTCTCTTTGGAGCTTTACTACATTTACAAAAAATAAGACTAGGATCCTAAATGCAACAGTGCTGCAGTGCACAATTTTGATACAGTATATGTACACTTAATAAGAATGATGCCTATAAAGCTATGCAATCATGGAATGAATGATTGTTGTGGCGTAATGCAAAAGTAAAAGGGAAGTTGATTTATACTTGTACAAGCCATGATAATTTGGGGAATTTCATAATTTTTTGACTTTGCTATGTTAACACAATTTCATTTCTTTAGTTTGATTTCCAAGTTAAACAAAAAAGCAAACTCAGAAAAGAGCTCTGTATGTTTTATTATACAAAATCATATTTACCTTGGCAAGGTTATTGTCAGGGATACAACTCATATTCCCAGTTCAATTTCTGCCATTTGAGCAAAAGGATTAAATAATAGATGTAATAAGCTTTTGACCACTGTATGGACCTGCCAGTAGACACAAATAGCAAGAACTGTATGGCAGTGTGTTTTATGGTTATTTCTGACGTATGGTTATTTCTGAAAGTATGGCACTTTCATCCTTGCTATATAGACTCTACAATATTAGGTTCTATTTCTCATTTGTGCGACGTGCTCTAGGTATTTCTCTGTGCAACGTGCTCTCAGTGACCCTGCTTGAGCAGGGGGGTTGGACTAGATGATCTCCAGAGGTCCCTTCCAACCTTAACCATTCTGTGATTCTGTGATTTTAGAGGGAATGTGTTCTAGAGGTCAGGGATTCTTTGTCTTGTTTTCTCACATTTTCTAAACACCAACTTCCTTTTCAAGTTCTGTATTCCACCCTGGGAGGAGAATTCATGCCCAGCTGGACAGGGTCCCTCTTCTGTTGTTGGTGGGTTTGGAATCAAAGTTTGTACTTCTATACTTATATGTAGTTCTTACTAATTTTAAATGAAATTGTGTACTTACGCTTCAGATATTCTTTCTCATTAGAGAGACAACTAATAAGAATGCTGCTTTTGTAATCTTTATTCAAGCAGCCTCTTGTTCCTTTTCCTTTAGTCATGGACAATTTTTTACAATGCCAAACATCTTTAGAATGCTCCCTCTTATCTTCTCTTACACTTCTTGAATATTTTCAAAACAGGATTAAAAAATTGTAGTAAAGATTTTGTGAAGTTGCCCATCCTTCCCCAGCTGTCTGCCAATCTCACCAAAATGTATAATCAACCCACAGGCAATTTGGATACCTCGTGTTTACATCCTTCACAGAAGAACATCTGCTAATGGGAATGCTTCCCTTCCTTCAGGGATTTTAGAGAATTATCTAGTCAACATTGGTTTGAAGTGTTGATGTTTTGGGCTCACAGTGAAGACCGTATCTATTTAGCAAATATTGCTAAGCTCATAAGCTTATTTGGATGACTGTGCACCCTCCCTCCCCTAGAAGTGGAAGTGTACGTGAGCAGTTTTCTACAATTTTGGTTACAGTTCTTTTATCTGGCTGCTTCTCAAAAACAGACAATACTCTATGATGACCAAGAACAGTAGAGATGTTACTGTTGTGTATCTTGTACACTGACTATAATTATAAAAACTGGCCAGGTAAAACATGCTGTAAACTGTGATTCTCAGAAACCTGTGGAACTTAACGCTGAGTCATTATAGGTTGGAAAACATACACTGATTTAAACAGAAATCTGTTGAGAATTGAAATATGCTTTCCTAGATCCTGTAACTAAGAGGAAATGATTACGTAGACAAAGGTTGAGACTTTTAAATAAAGGTAACTCCTTTATAAAAAGAAAATAGCTATGAGAATTAATTATTTGAAGCTTGAAATTAGACCCAGGGAGAGATAATGGTATAATACCCACAGTGGTCTTCATCATTTCAACTCTTCTTTCTTTTTGGTTTTCTATTTACATTCTCTTCTGTGCTTCCAGAGTGTAGACTTAGAAGTCTACTAAAATGACCTCTTTTAGGGAGACTCATCTCTGTGAGGCAAGCTGTTGTACCCTGTAGTGCTCCATGGTCATTCATCACTTGAGCAGCTTTCAAGAAATCTGCTTTATTCTGTATTCACGTCTCATCTGGCTGCACATAACAAAAATCTTCAGGGAAGTCCTCCAAGGTAATTTTTCTGAGAAGCCCAGCCCTTAAAGGATTGGAATCTTCAGTATTTCAATCCTCTATTATTCCTAATCCACATTTTAAACACTGTCACAGTTGTTACTTGAACTTGTCTTGGAAGAAAAGATAAAGACTGAACAGGCATCACAATGACATAATTTACAAAACACTGTTCCTCCAGGTCACTGCACACATGCCTTGGATCAGATCCCAAGCCCACAAATGCCCTCAATGGGACATTAATTCTTTTTGAATGGATGCTAAGAAAGAAGAATATGATTTTGCCTCAGGAACCAACTCATCTGTGATATGCCACTGGCTTATGGCCACTTGTTTGATTAAATGAAATAAAGAGAAAAGGAAATTTGTGTCTCCTGTGCTGATCACAGTGGTATCTGAGTGGAAGAGATTATTGGATACTTGCAGCATAAGCACATTTAATTTTCCTTACACATCAGTGACAGCACATATTTAGAACTGAAGTGCTCTTACTGATGGAGGCAGTCTGTGCAGTCTGTGACCATGAAAGTGACTGCTGGTTGCTTCCTTAGAACATCCACCATGGTTGTTCTGATTTTGCAGTGCAGCTAGAATAAAAAGTCATAGTGGACCACACTTTAGCCAAGTCATGCTTTTCAGTTTTCTCCAAGAGAAGCTTAGTGCAGTACAACTGGCAATTGGTTTCATAATTTCTCCAAAAGAGTGGAAATCTGGAATGGAATTAATTAATTAATTAATATCTAAATAATAAATAGAATAAATCTGGAACAGAATAAATGTGTTTTCAGTTCTGTGTTGCAGAGGGATTGGAACAGGTGAGTACACACTTGTGCATTCCTCGGCTTGCCCATGTTTCAGTTTAATGAATCCACTTGCCAGTTGTGTGGTCCACTGTTCTGAATGTTACAAAAACTGTATTTGAGGTTTGGGTTTTGGTAGTTTGCATTAAAGCATTTAGTCTTCTTTCATTTTTCATCCTGTTTCTTTGTTTTGTTTTGGTAGCTTTTTTCTTTACTCAAGTCAGATTCTTCAAAGGATTTATACATTAAGCTGGCAAAGTAGTAGAAGCACGAATCCAAATACTCTTAATGTTAATGGCTTTATTTTATTATCACAATCTATTTTTTTCCAGAGAGTAGAACTTGAAGTGAAGGAAACTACTGAAGTTTGTTCCATAGTAACAGACTTTAAATCATACAGCTACTATGAATACAAAGCTTGTGGTTGATGATAGCATGTGGCTGTGACTTTCAGAGAGACTTAACGCAGTCTTTGCAATTGTGTAATCAGAATTAGCATTGCTGTTAATAGGTAATACTAATTAATATTACTGTTAGTAATTATAAATATAAGTTTGAATGAACACATAATATCTAAATGAAATATTAGGATGGTTAGGCATAATCAACAAAAAAAGGACTCTTGAGAACATTAGGCCTTAAATACTTATTGTTAGGCACGTATCAAACAGCTGTAAAAGAACTGATTCATAAAAATGTATACATACATTGATTCATTGTGACTATTTAAGATAAATCATGAACATCTTGAAATAAATTAGTGAACCTTTTAAAATGCTGTTTCAGTTTTTCTCAGATGAGGTTAGAAACCTAATCTCAAGCACAGAGACAAAAGTCATGTCTCTAGTAGAAGTTGAAAGCCATCAGTACTGCATAGCAGAGCTGACTTTGCAGGCAGAGAGGAGTTTGGCATTTTTTTGAAGAATCAATCATAGCATCTTTATGAGATTATGTTGTACTTGTCGTAGATGTTTTCAGCTGGTGGCCTGAGCAGAGGGCACATTGGACCTTAGGAATCACTCAGATCACTCGGTTATAGAATCACAGTTCCTGTCCTCCCACAGTAAAGTTTATTTTATTTTATTTTATTTTTCAAGTGGCATAGGACTGTCATTATCTTCCTGCTTAATAGCTCATAGGCTGGTTACAGATAGAGATTTGAATTCCCTCAGGCTAAACAGGGAATAAAACTGTTTCTCCTACTTCTTGAGCATATGCTCTAGCTATTAAACAACTATGCAAAGCTACGTAGCAGTACTGACAGAATCAACACATTTAGTCTCAATGATGTGTTTGTGAGTTAATGTTAGGAATCACCACAATTAGTTGACAAATCTGAAATTGTTTTTGTCAGGAAAGAGGTGCCTGGATGTTCAGTTCAACCAAAAAAATGTCACTTCTGCATATAGACAGTATCAAAATTTCCAAGGGCTAAGCAATTTTTGTTAAAAAAAAACAAAACAAAACACTAAGATATCTGAGGTAGCAAGGTGGATTAAACAGATTTTTATGGGATAGATTTGATTTCAAACTGAAATTCACTAAGACACCTCAGTGCTTTTTTGCAACTCACCTTTAAGTCCTTAGGTGAATTTGAACAAGGATTGTCAAGGGTTGCATGATTATTTTAGTATGTTTGGTACCAGTTTGAGAATAGAATTATATTTTATGCCATAACCATTCCTGTACAAATCAAACTCAGATCCTTTATAACAAGTGACTTCTCCCTCAGTTTCTGTTACTGTAGTGATCCTAACCAGAAGACTATTGTACATGGAGGAGTTAGTGACCCTCTAAATCTTTTCCTTTTGAGATTGTTGCATGCTTTGTTTTCCCAGCAGAAAGATGAAGATAATTTTAGAACAGTTTTTATCAAGCAAGCAAGTTTAAATTGAACACTAATATAAAATGGATTAATGAACTTTACCCCATTAGTTAATGTTTTGAATAAATAAGGCACAATTATGACTTAAGAGATGTTGACAGAATTTTTCTCCAAGCATATTTCTAGTGTAACATCAGTAGGAAAGAGGGCCATCTGTCCACGTGTTTTTCTGTAAGGATATGCAGACTTGACTGGAAAACAACCAGACCCTGTCCTTGTAGAGGCTGCCAAATATGAGATATAAAATGGAGTCATTTAACAGATTGAAGGTCTTTATGCAATTCATGAGACTGGAATAATGGGGAGCACAACTGCCTCGGCAGTAAAATTCAGTCTATGCCCTGTCCTCATCAAATAATAATAATGGTATTACTTAGTTCTTAGTGCTTGATAGCTCTTTAAATGTTAATATGTACAGTAAACCCTAAACTGAGGCAATATCAGCTGCTGCAGCTGCTATTAAAGTTCTTATTAGTATGCATATTCTGAAATGTTAGTGAATGATGTAGATTTTTTTTCTTCTCTTCATTGCTTTGATGCTTTCAGTCCTTCCATATTTCCTGAAATGTGTTCCTTTCCTAAAGACATTGGAAGTGATGTACATATGTGGTATCTATCAGAGCGATGAATATTGCTCCTCCTTTTTTTTTTTTTTTTTTTGGAACTTGAGCTTCAGGACTCAACATTTAACCATAATTTTCCCCAAATATATCCTGTTTCCTGCTGAGATAGAGCTTTAGAGGAGAGATTGTTTCTGCTGATGTAATTTGAACTTTTCTTACTTTGCAGTTAGTGTGTTGAAACTTGAAGTTACATCAAGAATGAATTTAACTGTAAAATTGATCCAGAGATCTTATACAGTTTCTCTGAATATGGCAGTCTTATTAAATGCAAGAGAATGTTTTTCTCTTTTGAAAATTTCATGATGAAGCTCTTTACGTTATGGTTAGAGATATTCAACTTAACAGCCATAGATTTTCTCACCTGATGGCCTCTTCTCAGAGTTTATAACTAATTTACAAATCCTTGAAAACCTACAAGAATGTTACATAGTGCTGCTTATATAACAAAGGCTGCTCTTCATAAAGAAATCTTTTAAATTTCAACTCTGCATATATTTTTTCATATATTTGAAATGAGCTCTGTCAGAAATTTGGGCCTCTATTAATATTTTAAAAGAGATGATTAATTTTGGTTGGTGGGGAGAGGAGGGAGGTTTGCCTAAGGGTTAGAGGAGAGAAACCAACATGGAAGTTACAGGGTTAAGGATCTTTGACCTATACTGGAAGCCAAATTAATGAATAGTTCTGATCTGAAAATCTATGACTATAGCAATTCAACCTTTCCATCTCTCAAGGAAATTCTTTTCAAGGAGGTGGGACATTCATTTCATAAATATCAATGGACTCAGACATTTTTCAGGCTGTTGAGTGAAATTACTTTCCTTCCTTAATAAATTTTAGCCTACAAGTGTATGAGTCAATGCAATGTTTTTCTTGGATATCCCCAGTGATATCTTCTGTTGTTGTGACATACAGGAAGAGAGACTAGTATTTAAGATTTAATTTTGGTCTCCAGGTTATATAGAACTTCATAGTTTGACAACAAAACTATGTATTGCCCCCAGCAGATGAGAGTAAAGCAATTTAAAATTAATATAATATGTTCTGTGAGGATAAAAGGTAGGGAAGCTGCAATCTGTTGTTGTACCTTAGGAATGGTTTCAGCTGCACGATCCTGTAGAGCAAACTCAATTCAGCAACAATTTCATAAAATCCAAGATTGTTTTGGGAAGATCTGGGTCTAACAGGAGAGCTTACAATGATAAGCCAGAAGCACATGAAAAAAATACCTTTAGCTAGAGATACTTCAGAGATTTGAGCACCAAACAAAAGTCCAAGAATACCTCTGAAAAAGGAACTGCCTGAAATGAAGAATGAATGAGATTTTTCAAGGACTGATATTTTGAGGAAATGGTATTTTTCAGGTTATTTTTTAATCCCTCTGGAACAGGCTCATATCCTGTAGAGGAAAGACAGAAATGTCTGTGGACTGAAAATAAGAAATTCATAACATTGCAGTTGATATATTTATTGCATAATCTAGAGAGAATCAAAAAAGACATTCAAATTATAGTATATACAAGATGCATGAATATTAAGGGCGTTTGAAGCCTTAACATGTGGCAATGGTGACTCAAAAAATCAGTGATTTAAAGATTAAAGGAAAGGACAGTCAATGTGGATTTAAAGTACTCTTTAGCACAACAGAAAGAAAGTAACAGTTTGTTTATTTTAGTTTTTCTCTTGTCTTTTATAAGGGAAGTGAAGCAGGAGGATCAGCAGACAATTCTTCACTTAAATTTCTAAACAGATCAGTCATAGAGAAAATGAGTTCCATTTTTATTTGATATATGAAATTGTATTCCCACATAATCTGATATTTCTGATATTTTGTGATGTAAAAATATCAATTTAAAGTCCCCAATTAGACAAATCTATGCATTGCAGATGTGAAATGTGTGTTGTTTCATTATAATGATTATAGAATGAAACAAGTTCTTGAAAGCTAAAAGTAATATGAATCATAGGAATTGATACGTTCAGTATTATTTTGTGTTTTCTTTGTTGGACAGATGGATCAGCTAGTTTTACTCTTCTTAAGGACTCTTACGCTGATAGTGACATTTGGGCTTTTATACATCCAAAGTTTGTATCTTCGAAGAATCCCTGACAGCTGGCCTTGTGATAAAGCCTGGCTTTGTCTTGAGAAAGAATGCTTGAAAGTGATTTATTGGCCAAAGTTATTTCCCACTAAATTGTAGCAATTTGAATAAATATCAATTGTCAGTATGCCATTATGTCCGTATTTTTTCTTAACCTTTAGAAATCCACATACAAGGGGGCATACAGAACAGCTGAAGCAAAGGCAGCTCAGGGACACAGGTTTGAAATATAATTCGTTATTATCTCACTCTCAGCAGTGAAAATGATTTTAATAATTAAAAAATGCTTCTGAGAGCCCTGACACTCAGTAAATTATAAACAATTGTAAACAATTTTCAGCACTCCACAAGTGAGACAGAGTTTGTTATACTTGACTTATGTTTTATATGTAATGGAAAAAGAGCCTGTGTCAGAGAGGTCAAGGAACACAGCCTGGTCCAAATGGGTACAGTGCAGGGTGCAGCCTATGGGAACCATAAGAGCCTAAATCTCTGCCTGAATAACTGGACACATTTATTTGTCTTCACTGACATGATTTTTAAAAGCAGCATAGATCTGGCCAAAAGACCATGGGAGAAGTCACCAGAAATTCCAGGATTTGTCCATATTTCCTTTAAGTCCATTTGTCTGTATCTATGGACTTATCCATACTGCCCTCTTTCTCAAAAGCTGTGATTTTAAACACAACTATGTGTTCTCTCCCTACTGTTGCGTGAAAGTTCCAAATGACCTAAAATATGGTCATTCATTAATTTACTGAAGTGTCAGTGATGCTCGATTCACTATAGGTAATATTTCCTTTTCCTGGGGTTATTACTAATAATCATGTTTAAACATTGCAGGTTTAAGTGTTTTGCTATTTAAATTGGGTCTGAATCGAGGTTTCTCCCCCAAATCACTATTTCACAGATAAGATCCTAATGCCACAATAGTGTTCCCTGATGATTTTTAATATTTATTCTGAAACAACCCCTGTTTTTTAACCCCAATAATGAATTGAGAATGACATTGCTGCTTCTTGAATTAGGGAATGAAGAATGAAAAAATTTAAGGTAATTTAGGATTTTCAGGCAACAACTGTCATGGAGCTGAATGAAAGACTTAAGAAAACATTTTAGGTTATTAGAAGTCTATCACCTGGTGACTTGACTTCTCATTCAAACAATCTGGATCTTAACAGATTTAAAAATACATTAAACTTAGTAATCCATTGCCTCTAGCACTACTAAACTGATTACTTATATTTTCTCAGTATGCATCACATGGTGCAGGACTTTACTTTTACATTGTATGAAACTTCCATCCTGTTTATCACTTTGCTACAACACTTGAGGAAAGCTTACCTCTAATTCATTCAGTCCTGCTGAGTTGTAGCTTTGGGAGTGCCTCCAGATAGTATGAATCACTGGTAGTATAGTAGAATTGAATGAATCCAAATAAATGTCTCTATTCATAAAAGAGTACCTGTAGACATTTTAAACAGTGCATTGGGGAAAAGAAGATATGAGACAATAAAAGGCAGAGATGTTTCAACTTTAAAAGGAGATCATGGCATTTACAGCATCTTCCTACAAAGATAAAACAAGGCTGAAGTAGTTGATGCAAAGCAGTTGTGCTAAGCCAAGTGAACTGTCTACATGGATTAGATTTCTGTCCTCTTCTTCTGTGGAAATCTGGTTTTAAATAATCCCAGATTAAGACTCTTCTATCTATATCTAATAAAATCTGTGTTAGGTCCTGCCTATACTGAAAATGAATCCTTTTGAGTGTAGCTCCTCAGTAAGCAAAAAAAGTTGAAGGTAATATCTGAAATATGTATAAGACATGGGGAATCAAAAACCTTCAATTTTCTGTATAAAATAAAAAGTAAGAAGCAGATAAATGTTTGTTTGTGTTTTGGATAGCATTGAAATTGGTATTCTGTTATGTGTCTCTCCTGCAGCCAACTTCTTGAATGTAAATCTGGCTTTTGCTTTTTTACCCTTCCTTGGGGATAACATTTCCTAAGAAGTATTGCTACTGAGCTGGCAGTAGAGACCGTTGGTTTAAATGATGAATGAATTAGATAAATCGCTCTGAATGCATCATTTTCTGTTAAGCAGAACTGGACCTCTAGGACCATGAAGGACTTTACCTTGACATTGAAGTCCCTTGGCCAAGATCTCTGTTCACCTGGTGGGAACTGACTGCCCAGTCGCCTGTCAGAGGAATTAAGGGGTCAAAAAAGGGCAGAGCATTTGACCTATTTCCTCCTTTTTAGCAGCTCAAGAGAGAAGCAGTTTGCAGTGGGAGTCTAAGCCATCGGAAACCTTCTCTAGTTGTACATAGTTGGACCTATAGAAAAGGGTGGCTTAAGGCTGTTGCCATTAGGAACTGTGATTTTTTTTAATGGTTATTGTATGCCTGCTTTTTTCTTTTTAATCAATCAAATGCTTAAGAACACCTGTGCAAAAGGTGCCAACTATATAAATCGTATGCTTCCTTTAAATTGTGAAAAAGTTTCCATGGGATTCTGGAACAAATTTGTAAACTTACCCTTGAAATGGGCAGCACAACCTTGCTTGCAGCCCAGCTTTTTAGGAGAAAAAGCCAAACAAGAGGAATATACTGGGGGACTCAGGTTTGGGTCCTGTCCATTTCTTGACTTCACCCTGTAATGAAAGTGAGATGTTTTGCATCTGTCCCTCCTTGCTCACCCTAGCTTCTTCTTCAAAAAGGGGCCAGGACCATGTGGCCTGCCATGGACATCACCTGCCTTAGTGCGCATGTAACAGCAGGGTCTGTGCTCCCAGAGGCATGCTGAGAGATGGCAAGATTAAAAGCAGTATCCTGTTCCCTGACTGCTTAGGAGCTAGCAGGGATGTTGCTTAAAAGGAGCATCACATTAAAACAACTGGAGAGAGATTTATTTGGGAGATTGTGTCATTTCTTTTTATGATGACTGCTGGGAACTTTCTGTTTTGGCAATCTTTTGTTGACAGGTTGCTGTTTTGAAAATACAGCCTTCCTGGTTTTGAAATGATATTTTCATTGTCTTTTATAGATACAGCATATAAAAATAAAACAGAAAAACAGATAAAGATACTGAAATTGAATATCTCCTTCCTAATTCTATGTCACAATGAAAACAGCATGGAGCTCTATTTCATGTGACACGGCTACAATAACGTACGTTTTGAAAATCTCCATTTCCCTCTATGTTTACTTTGACTAGTGCTGTTATGCTTCCACTGTCAGAATTCATTTGTGTAATTTATGAGACATGAAAATTTGAATGATAATGTAGGTTATAGTTAGGTTTTCTTTGTCTTTTGCATACTTTTAAAAAAAATTTGTTTTACTCAGTTTTTCTCACAATAAGCTACAAAAATGCTGAGTTATGGCAGAATTGTTGCAAAATGGAAGTCCTTCTTTTCCCCTCAGGATGTTTGGCTCCCTGACCAAGAGAAAACACATTGTTAAAATACAGTTTTAGGAAAGACCCCTGAAAACAGAAACTGGTAGATGACTAACATTCAAAAACTTTGGCTGAGGTAGGACTGTTTGCTGATGGCTGTACAGGAAACAAATTAGGTGAAACTAGAGCTCATTTTCTGTAGGAAATACAACTGACCATGGCTTTTATAATTCTATTGGTTGAAAAAAGATCCACTAGCTAATATTAGCCAGAGAAAGCAAAACACAAATTCTGGTGTGTTCCTTCCCACATTTGATGTGTAGCTCTGCATGTTTTATTTTTGATTATAGCTAGATGAAAGCATTGCATTGTATAATTGTTAGCACAGTTACTGAAGTTAGTGAATAAGAGACCCAAAGAGAATATAAATTTTTCAAGAGTTTCAAGACTGTGTAGATTTATTCCCAGGCTATTGGAACAACCAAAATAATTTTCAAGATATATGCATGAATATTATATAGGTTTTCATTCAAAGGTATCCTGGTACAAGTTGATATAGCCATCATATCATATATATGGAAGATATCTTTTCACCAGTTACTAACCACTCTGGGTAAAAGATAGTCTAAAATATGAATATATAACATTTTCAAGGGATGAAAATTGAGTTCAGATTTCCTTTAGTAAGGATTATAGGCAATTAGCTGAAGTTTGTTTTTACATGGACATTTAAGCAGAGAACATTTTCTTTTTTCTTGAAATAGCGCACTTGATTTTATTTATTTATTTATTTATTTTTTTGCTATGACATTAACACAATAGCAACAGCAAAGATGAGTGAAGGAAGAACTTGAAATACTATATATGTGTCAGTTTGTTAGGATCTCTTTCCAAAGGTTTATAGTGATTGGCAAACAAAAGTTCCAAGGTGATGCTTTGTAAAAAATGTACCAGGCCATTTTCACAAGAAAGGAGATTAACCGTAGGATCAGTTACAAAATGTGAGTTCAAGTGACTTTCCACTTGACTGCCTGGCAATCTCATATACTCAGGGTGCTTTACCATCTGCATAATCCCCCACGGCAAAATGGATAAACTAAAAACAAAAGAAATGTGCTCTTCAGGGGAGGAATTATAGCACAGCCTGTTGCCAATTAAGAGGTAGTTGCAAACATATTAGATTCCAACAAGACCGAGTTTGACTGACGAGCCAGTTTTGTCTTATAAAGATTCTGCTGCTGTTTAGACAGCCCCAAAGTGTTTTCAGTTCACTACTTAAAATTTATTTTTGTACAAAATTATGTTCTATAGAGGCTATAAGGGCTTCAGTATAAATGCTACCTGATATAAACCGACAGAATTACTGCTGGTTTAAATTAATGTACATTACTATCTGAAGGGAAACTAAAATCCTTGAAATTGATTTTTGTTGGTCTGTACTACTTTAAATAGGTACCATCTGAAGTTGTTTTAAAACCTTAATGAACATGACAAACAAAACCACTGTCAGATTTTGAACAAACACAAGTTCTGATCCTGTTTCTTCCACTTTACCATAAATCTTTTGGAGAGAAATAGATAAATGTTGGAAGACTTCCAGTTTCACATTAGATTCTTTGGCAGAAAAATATTTCTCTATTCTCCTGTTCTCAAATGTAGTTTAAGAACACTCTTCTCTTTGCTACCAATAGTTGGTCAATCCTATCCTCTGCTTCAGGGCATCTCTCTTACTTGTACCAGCTCAATGGTTTTAGTCAAGCTGTAGTCTAAAAACTAATGAAATGATCTGGGTAAAAAACTTAAACTCTGGAGTTTTTAGTTATTGTCTTTTTTTAGGGGGGTGGGGTGGGGCTTAGCTAGATCATTTGAGTGATGGGATGAGAACTAGAGGTAGAACCAGTGTTTTTTCTTTTCTGAGAAGGGAAAGAAAATGCCAAACTGCATCCTGAGAGAAGATAAATAATAACGTTGCTGTCATTCCTGTTATTTGAGCTTGGAGAAACTGGAAATCTAGTGTCATATAGTTGAAACCAGTGCTAGAAAATGTTTATTTTAGTTCTGGGGTCACATAGGTAGGTCTTTCTATTCTCATTTGCTTTATTATTTTTATTTTTTGCAGTTCAGTAAATAATAAGCTCTGAAACATTTTCAGTGTGAAATTTTCATATTTTTAATTCTCTTTAAGTTTCAAAAGATTACTTCATTTTTTTTTATTTAATATGTTCTCTCCTTAGAGTATATTTTGTCCTTAAAAGTCTTGAGGCTTGACATTCCCATCAGTGATCTTTGTTAAACAAGAGTTATTAAGCCATTTCCCCCTATCAGATATTCTGTGGAAGTCTATTCCTAAGAGAAGGCAGGAGGAAAGGCTTAGTCTGAGAAGGAGGCTTGATGTAGTTTGCTCTGAGAATGTAGATCAGCTGTTGGATTTTCAGGGGGTTTCTTGTTAAGCAGCTTAACAAAATAAAAACTGAGTATCTGACAAACTGGTAAATATTTTTCATTGTGATTTAGAATCTGTTGGCAAGAGATATTGATTTAATTACAATACTAAGAGTAGGAATTTTTTTAATTTTCATATTTATTTAATTCTGAATTAGTAGACTGAACATATTCTTTGCTTGGTTCAATATCAGCTAAATTCTTATGACACATTTTCTCAATTTTAACTGTAAGATTGACTTTAAGGATAAAATATTTAAAGTCACATTGATTTTCAATGAATAGAGATCCAGAATCTTGGAAGGGCTGACAAGATTCAAGAAAGAAAGTGTCTATTAGAGAGACCTCTTAGGATCCTGAAAAACTTCCTGAAAAAGTTTGATGTTAAATATTTTTATTATATTGATGCATATGCAGCTTTTTCTGTACATTTGGACAACTTTGGCATCATTTTCATATATTCATACACTTTGAAAGATTTAAACTAAGGACTTATATTCTTCAGAGCAGAGTTGTTCTGTGACAAGTATGAACAAAGCCTAACTTTTTTTCATTGTCTTTGCTCAAAAATCAGTGTTCAAACACATAATGGAACTTTTTTCACTGCCTTTTAAGATAAAAGTGGGGAAAAAAATCTTACGCCATTTTTTAGTCTTAAGCTTCACTGAAAATAACTAAGCTTCACTAGAAATATTTTACAGCAATATTAATAAAATTATAAAGGAATATTAATAAGGTTATAATGGAAACTTAAGTATAATGGCTTGTACTGACAAATAGTGTAATAATCAGATAGAGACAGAATTGCCTGAAGATGTTTCATCATCCCTTTACATTTTAGTAGTGCTTGACCGGTTGCCAGAAACACAACATGAAATAATAAAAACCACTACAGTGCCAGTATTGAAGGCAAAATTAAAGAAAAAAAAATCTTACTTTTTTGATTTGCCTGCATATTCATTGTCTTCCTTATGCAGAAATATAAAAAGTATGCAAACATTAACAGAAAACGGAATGAGATCATTTTGGCAGTTTAAATGTTGTGAAGGAAATGCACTCATTTGTAATGTCCCATATTACTCTCTGATCTTGAATTTGAAAGAAATCCTGTCTTTAGAACTTTACTGATTAGTTCTGCAGGTTGCACAAGTGATCCAGTGTCTGTGTTTTAATCTAAATGTTGTCTGTAGAAAGCTCCAATACCACAGAACTTTATTTGTCTCTGGCAGTGGAAGCAAGTTGTTTTTTTCAACCTTTTAATTCCTGCAATGGAAAAGGGTCTGGTATAGAAAAGTTAGCTAGTTACCAAAAAAGAAATGAATCATGACTAGTTATAGAGTAAAAAAGAAAGACAAATTATTAATTATTTACTTTGGAAAAGATCTGCGGTACTAAAAGGTGAAATTATCTACAGTTGCAAAATTGACATTAGTGTTGCTGCCACTGAAAAAGTATGCTTTTCTGAGAGGGCATATGCTGTCTCTTTCCCCGAACAATAAACCTCTCCACAGAATTTTATTTCCTTTATTTTGACCTTGAGAATAGGATTTTTTTTTAATGTGTGATTGGCAAGTCTCAAAGCAAATTTTCTAACAGAAGGGAAATTTACTGAACCACCAAGTCACGTCCTACAATAATAGTGGGGATGAATATTTTCTTTCCCCAGATGACAAGTTTTCGAGGAGACCTACAACAAATGCTGAGCTCACATACTGGTCATGTTTGTGTCATACTAATGGCAAAACTTCTTATTGAATGTTTTACAAGGTTAAAGTGTGTATAAAAGCAAAGCTCGAGTTAATAGTTTTCAAGGTCATTTTATAAATGTTGATCTGTCAGAATTATAGATGAATGCATGATGTGTAGAGGATTTCTTTATTTAATTTTGGAATACTTTCTCCTACCTATTGTGTTCAAGATACTACAGATTTTGGATTGATGCTTCATAACATATGGTGATAAAAGATAAATACTTTATTTAAAAAGTCTAATTCAGATTAAGATCTTGTAGTGGTTCTGCCTGACGATGTGGAAAACAAAGAATATTCTTCATTGTTTATTATATATCTGTTCAAAAACTGAAAAGACTGTAGCAACCAAATAGGCATCAGACACCTTAATTCTTTATGTGAGTGATCTCTGTTTGTTAATTAAGTATTTTATTGTTGTTTTCTGGCTGACCAATATGAGATGACCACGCACTCCTCCCTCGGGTGGGAAGAAAACATGCCAGCATGCGTTGTTTCCCCTGGGAAATTCAGAGCAGCCCTAATCAGGGTCAGGAATGGTGGGCAGTAGAGGAAGCCCGGGGGGGAAGAGGTTTCACAGATGCAACGTCATCCAAGAAAGCCTAAAAACCAAGAAGAGATAAGGATAAAAAATAGTGAAACAGATCCTTTCTTATGAGAAGATGGGAGACTTCTTGGACCCACATACTTTTGACCTGTAATGGAGACTGGGACTGACCACAGGGAGGACCGAAGGTGTAGATCATGGCTCCATAATTAAAATGGAAGAGTTAAAACATTAACTTCCCCTACTCCCTTAAAGCCAAAGAGTATATGAAGAGTTATCTGACTCTTCTAGCTAGACACTCAAAAGTGAATTTTCTCCATAACTCCCACAGATATTACTTTCATGATAGAAGTGCTGCAAAGACATTTTTTGAAGTGAATCCATGTGCTCAGCAGCTGATAAAATACATGCTGAGACCCTTGCTGTAAATGTTGGAGTCCTAGGCCCTGGGCTATCATGATCAAGACGTTTTCTAAAAATTAAAAAAAGCATACTTTTCACAATAGGTACTCCTAGGGATAACCAGTGGATTATCTGTAATTCCTGTTCTTATCGTCATTTTCTTTTTGATGCCTTGTTCAAAGCCTCATTATTCCTCATGCTAAACATGCATGGAATTGATAGTGCTTGCATCAAACAACTGCAATCATGAAACCTAAAAGCATCTAACAGGTGATGGAATAAGCAATGGGTGCATGCAGGGGAGGGCTGAATGGAGTAATAGTAATAAGAACCTTTTCTTTCAGCATTTCAGTTTTAGAGTTCATCTGACATTTGTGTGCTTCTGGTTACTTAATGCAGGGACAATAGAGAGAACTAGCAATGCAGAAATCATTGCCAAGGTAATCAAGATCCAGCAGTGACTGCTTCTTCTTGAAGGGAAGCTTATCAGGAAATCTCAGCATTGTAGAAACTAATATAGCTAAGTGCAGCAAACAAAGAATACGCATAACCATTTCTGAAATTTGCTATTGGAGCTGCTGCTGCTAATATTAGTACCATCATTTAATCATGTAGGTTACTGCAGCCTTAATGTTCTATAATATACTAAGTTTAATATACGCTTAAAATAAACCTTCCAGCTAAACACTTTTAAATGAATGGCTAGTCTTGCTTCACTTTTGTGCCTGATAGTTTCCTTTACTGTATTAATTTTAAGATGCACTAAATAGATTTTTAAATAATTTCTAATTAATAGCAAGTATTTCCTTGCTGTTTTGTCTTAGCTATACCATTCATTTAAGATCTCTGCTACAATTTATGTAATTTTCTTTGAAATTCTGTTTTGCACCTTAAACTGCCTTTAGAATTTATTTATCCTTCTTCAGCTTTAGAACTTGAAAAGTGTTATAATAGAAATCATAGTGAAATAAAAATGGACAGATCATAGGATTGATCTCTTTAACAGAGCTCTTCTAGAACTTACAACATGGCCACTGACAGCTGCCTCCTCACGTGCTGTAAAACTCAGCCTTGAGGCGGTCTACATAAAATGTCTGTAAATGCTTCGGATTTCAGTGCAGACGTACATGAACACCCATTTTTTTTTCTTCTTGCGTAGCTCTCCAAATCAAGCTTATGGTCCTCTTTCCCTCTCATCTGCCTCCACATGGATATGGCTGTTAGGCAGGAGAAAAGAAAAGGTATAGGTCTCCATTTGTAGTCCAGTGCCCCTGTTCTGTGGTCACTTGCTCTCATTCAGACATTCCTGAAAGAGTAGCAGTGTCAGGGCCTGAGTGCACCACCAGGCCCTGCAGCCCCTTCTGCCCCCACTCCTAGGGGTTTTGCTGCCTGTGATCAAGGCCAGCCCTGATGGTGCAGCTGTGTAACCTTGGATCAAACCGATGTGAAGCAAGCTGTGAGCAGCCTTGTGAAGCTCTCCCTCCTTTGCCTCAGAGGCTGCATTTAAGCTCTGGCCCTTGCCGTCGGTCCTCACCTGAGCTATGTTGTAGGTATGTCTCGGGCTGACCATGTACTTTATCCGTCCTGACCTGCTGTCTTGACTTCCCTGACCTTGGAATTGCCTTGTCACTATGGACTGGTCTGGCGATCACTGGGACTGTTGGATAACCCTAGTTACTGTCATTGGACCAGCTCTGCTCTTATTTGGGCACTGTGGGACCACAACCCTTGTCATGGACACTGCCCCTTCCTGCCTGGCCACCCCTGGCTCCCAGGTTGCCATTCCTCACAGCACAGCCAGCTTTTGCTGCTCTCTGACAATAAAGTGCATATTGCTAAAGTGCCTTCCTGTGCCAGTAGTGAGAAAAGCAATAGCAAGTCAACCTAAGTGCTTTCACCAGCAGCTGGGATGGAGTTGGATGCGTAGCCACCTAACAGCTTTCATTCTACTTCTATATAGTCCTTTGCTGGGTGTCTGTGAGACACCATAAAAGTGGCACCCAGAACTTCATGATATGCTAGAGACTTCACATTTTTCAGTGCTTTTATGTCAGGTTTTCTAGAACAAACATCGTGGAATAAGTTTGTTTTGGCTAAATTTTCTATTTATATTGGGGATTTTGTTTGACTGTGTGCAATTAATTATCAGCATGTAAACTCATGTATATTTCAGGGTTATGCATCAAGTGAAGCAGGAGTTGGCACTATACTTGCTTGTCTCTGTCATGGACATCTCAGAAACTAGAAATCTGTCACAAGGTAATCCAGGTGATCAGATCACTGACTACAGCGTGATGTTTTCTCTCAGCTAGTGAGTCTAAAATAAATGCAATTCAAATTCTGCAGAGAAATACTTCCTCAATACATAATTGAGAATGGTGGGAAATAACTTCTAAATGTGTGAATATATTCTGATTTATATAAATTTTCCTCTAATGTCTTTAACCTTTTCCTGGAGTTAATTGCTGCTATCTTTAAAATTTTAGCGCTTTAAGTGAAAAAGGCACCAGAAACACATGCTAAATCTCTTGTTTTGTTGTAACAGTATATCATGACTTCTGCACACAAAGAGCAGCTGAAAGATCTCTCTCCAGTATTTAAAATATCATGCTGGACTATTAGGTTACTGGTGGGCACTTAACTTTAATGTCTAAAATTCATTCAGCACCTGACACACACAGAGCAAAAAATGATGGTCTGAAAGTAATGAAGTACAATGATTCCATCCTTAATGTTTTGTCTTCAAATTTTAAGACTTGCACTGATTTCCTACATTTGTCATAATTAAAATTTTGTGGGGGCTTTGCAGCTCAGTAATATACAATTTTACTTGCTCTGTGTCACAAGCTTAATGACTAAGGAGTGAGCTTTGGGCATATAACAATTTTTTTCCAAGTTCATTGCAGTCTTCTTTAATTTTAGTTGGGATGTTTAAATTTAAAGTCCATTTCAAGTTTTGTTTGATGTTTAAATCAATTCGAGAAAAGACACATCTTTTATCTGCTATTTAAATAGTCTGCTTCTGCTTTATCACTAAGTTATTCTATGCATGACTGAATTCTGGCATAATAAAAATTTCATGGTGCATTATATGAGGAAGTAAAACAAGGAGGTTATTTCTGTCTGGAGGTTATAGCAATGATCACTGTGCAGCTTTACTAGTGCATGTGGCTCTCCAGAGTGCTGCATATGATTCTCATTGGCTACATCTGTATTACCGTGGTAGGTGTAAGCAAGTTTGGGTTCACGTTTGCTGAGTCTGACGTGGGATGATATCTGTGACCAAGAACAGGTCAGAGACTCCATGGGCACTTTTATTTTATGGTGAGAATGTGTAATAATATTGGTCAGGAAAGTAGACTAACAAAATTATTGTCATAGCATTGCAGTTTTCCAGACTTTGTTAGAATTTAAAGGAATTTAAAATACCAAAAGACAAGCTGGAGATTGGAAACCAAATGTAGTGGGAACCTATGACTGTTTGGCTTTAGGAAAGCAAATAGCAAAGAAGGGAAGAAACTGGAGGAGGTGATCTCTAGGGCAGGTTTAAGGAAGAACTGACTTCAGGGAAGCTTTCTCCTTCCCTAGATGTTAAGGTTCTGTAAGGTTTTGATTACATTTAATGTAGTATTGTCATGGAAAGTTGCCCATCTTGCACATGCTCAGCGCGAAGAACTGAGTCTAAAGGCTGACCACAGGCAGACTGATACAGACCTTCTGAGGTTGGAACTGCCTTTTGCGTATCAGAAGGCTGACAGAGCAGAGACTGGGAACATCCTTTGATGAACAAGCAATATCTAAAATATAAAATCTGTTTCTTGAACCTTGTCAATATCCATAATGATGCTCTATTTACCCCCTTTTCCACTGTTTTTAATTTCTGTGGTGAGTAAATTAAGTGAGGTCTGTGTCTCTCCTTGACTTGGAAAACTAGGTAGAATTAGTGTCTCATTGCAAATACAGCTGTACATCCATAAAGGTACCTTTACTAAATGAGTTTTGATGTAAAATGAAATGTACTGCTCATTTACCAGTGTGTTATATATATATATATTTAGAAAAAAAATTTTTTTCTGCTAACATTTGGTGATTATTATATATTAATAACTCTTGGCATAGAAGAACGAAATAAATTGTCTTTGTGGTTGACCTGAATACTTTTTCAAACTTCTACAAAATTAGCATTAAAAATGATTTTCAAAAACATTTCACCAAACTTTTAAGATATCCAGAATGTTTCCCTAGGGCAGAAGTCCAAAAAATAAGCATCCTGATATTTAATGTAATTATTATGAATTAAATTGTGTCTCTGAGGCTAGAAAGGCCAATCAAGCAGGATCGAAGTAAAGAACTAAAATCTAAGTTGAAACATTATTGTTTTGGGAATGCGGGAATACAGAAAATATGTAAAGTACGTGATTTAATTGGGTTGTACCTCTTCCCATCTAGGAATTGTCCAGGAATAACTTGGACAGTGCCTTATTCACTTCTGCCTGCTTGAAGTACCCTTATTTTAGGGACCCTACTGTCCTCATACCTTGAGAAAAAAAAGATTCTAGAGAAAAATATTTTTCTTTATTTTGTACTTTGATAGTCCGATCCTCTTCCAAGCTTTCAGCTAGATTGCCTTCCCTTAAATGTACCTGAAGTACATTTCATACCAACTCCAAACTTTTAAAAAGTCAAGAGCTCAGCAATTGTTGGCATTTGTAGGTCTGGTCTTTATCAGGTCTTTCCTTACTCAAGTTCCTTCATGTTTGTTTAGTGTTAATAATAAAGTTAACAATAAAACGTTTGGCTCTGAGGCTTCCAGCCTTACATGTGTGTTTTCTCAGTCCCTGGGGCTTTTTCTTCCAGCTCCATTATTACCTCCCTTTTTGCAAGGAAGAGAGGTAAGAAACGTGCTCACGTTCTTCTTCTGGATTTTGGGCAATTGGTAAACAGCAAAGGAACACTCTCTCCAGCCCCTTGCAGCTACTTTGGTCTGCTTTCTACCCTTCTTGACCCACACTGTGCCTTTCATTTTCTCCTTCTGAACTTTTTGCACTAAAGTCCTCCAAAGCAGTCTTCACGCTTGTTATCCCCTGTCTGCCTGATCTGCAGTCATCAAAGTAGTTATTGCAAAACCACCAAGTTGCTCTTTGACTCCCTTGGGCTGCCAGGCTGACCAGTGGACTGACTGCTTTGTCCTTCTCTCAGGTGCCATTTCCCCTCTGTGGTGTTGCCAACTAACTCGTGCGTTCCCGGTGCATCTGTCTGGCTCACTGGCCAGATGCACGGCTCATTCACAGGCACCTGCAGCCTGAGCAGAAGAGGAAGCACGGCTCTGGGCAGCCCCGGGGCTCATGTTCCTAGTCTTTGTAAAACTCTTGCAATGCAGCTGCTGTGTGGGCTGACTTGGGGAGCACTGAATCACTAGTTAGGAAAGATTAGCCACTCTACCAAGGCAGGCATGTTGAAAGAGCCCTGTAAGGAAACATTCTGATATATCTTACTAACTGCAAGTAACAGAGCAGTGTGCAACCTAATGTCTTCTCACAAATTGCCAACAGATAGCGTGAGCAGAACTAGAATCCTCGTTACTTTTTACATTACTTTTTACCTCTGCATGACACTGTGGGGAAGTCCAGAAACCCCAATTTTTGTGCTTATCCAAGCACTGGATTGAAATCATGAGTGCTAGGGACTTTGCATGCTGACACATGGCAATTTAAGCACTTTAATCTATGGTTTATATATTGCTACTATTCCTATGAGTGTCAAAATATGTGGTATTATCATAATTAATTCTGTTCTGAGTAGTGCAGGATTATAGTTCATTATACAGTATATCATCTTACCTACAGTAAACTAATGTTATATTAAACTAACAGGAATTAAATTGCTGTGTTTAATTTTTTTCTACTTTGAAGGGTTGATTTGGGAAATACTCTTCAAAACTGATTTAATTAGCTAAGACTGCCTGTTTGAATGATGTACAAAAAACATGAAATTTGTCCAAAATACGTCAAGAATAACTGAACCATCTGAACCAAGAAATGAGAGTTTTGCTATTATTGCTTATGCATAATATTTGTTAGCAAAATGACACTTTATAAGGCCTTATCTATTGGCCTTTTGCATAATTATAATATGTTAGTCCAATTATAAAAATAAAAGTTTGTATTTATCAGTATTGCACTGTGATCCATACTGCATGGTTTAAAAAAAAGGAAAATACTAATTTTCACAAATCTTCCATTGTATTTATATCTGGACTCAGATTAAAGAAAGTTTTTCAAAAATATCCTTATATATTCCTAAATTTATTTATTTTTCTTACCTGTAAGAATCCCAACTGCAAAATTGTTTCAGATCACAAGTGACTATAGTACCATCATGTTCATCTAGTTTGTCTTTAATGCATTACTGAAAATCTTCAAGTTGTAACATCTCAGGTTTATAGCGTGGGACATCTCATATGGTATCATGAGCATCAGCAAGTTCTTGAAGTCCTCATGTCTGTCAGGGAACAGCGCAGACATTTCTGTGTCAGTGTCATGCATCAAAAATAAAGAATTGCACTTCAGTACAAAATTAAAAGCAGGAGAAAGGATATATGAGGTGAAAAGTTTGTACTGTGATACATGTGATTCATTAAATACTGGGGAAAACCACAAAAGGCTGTATTCCTGAAATAAAATCTTTTATCCTGTGTTGTATTTTTAAAAGTTTTGCTTAAAAARTATAACCCTTCCAGGATGTAAGACTCAGTATTTTATTTGCAGAGCTGAAAAAGTTTTCCCTATTAAGATAATTGAGTTCAGATATCATTTCCAGAGCAAATAAAAACTGGCATAATCTCATTAGCTGAAATTCTTTGTTCTTTTTGTTTGTTTACTTGTTTGCAAAGCAAGCTTTTCACTGTCTTGTACGCGGGTGATGTACCTGAAGGAAACTTGTGTCCCAGTAAAGAAATTGGCTGCCCTAGATGTGCATGAAGAATACTTACAAAATCATCATGTGGTCAGTATGACTTGTTCCACTTAAAGATTTTCACTGGCTTTGCAGCATACAAAAAACTGTTCCTGTAAATACTTCACAAACACAGGTAATCTCGGAGCAAATTTATACAGCACACTAACAGCTATACTTAATTCATAATACATCCTTGCAGTTAATAAAAGAATGTGTTAGTTGCACCTTCCCCTCCCTGCTCATTTGCCCCATACTGCGAGTTCAGGTAGCAAAGAACAGGTTTTAAACTCAGGTGACTGGGGCTGTAGCTATGATTTGGCCTTCGTCAGGGACAGATGGTTGCGATGGACAAGATAGACCTGTCTTTCGATGTCTTTTACTCATGCATTCTAATTAACTTAGTGTCAAGAAACAGTATTAAGTGATGGAGAACTTCTTCAAAGATGTTCCTTTCCCAACATGTAAATATGAAGTCATTTAGGATAACTTTTATGGTGTATGTATATATTCTGAATATGGAGCATAAGTCTGTTCCTGATACTCATATGTATGTACCAATATATTGCTTTATTGCATGTAAGAGAAAATATTCCCAGTGTTCACTTCTGCATGGTAAGAACTGATATAAAGCTGTATAATATGACAGAGCACTGGAACAGGTTGCCCAGAGAGGTTGTGGAGTCTCCTTCTCTGGAGATATTCAAAACCCGCCTGGACGCAATCCTGCGCAACGTGCTCTAGGTGACCCTGCTTGAGCAGAGGGGTTGGACTAGATGATCTCCAAAGGTCCCTTCCAACCTCAGCGATTCTGTGATTCTGTGTAATAACAGCAACAGAAGTAACAGAATTTTGTCCCTTTTTTCAAGCGTACTTTCTGTCAAGAATAATCTAAAGCTTTTTGTCATTAAATAAATGTATGTAATCATTTACTAATGTACCATTCTGGTTCTTATACCTTATCAGCCTAGAAATTTATATCAAGAAAGTAACTAAGCATATTCCTAGGCTTGTCTGACTTCAAAAAAAATCTTCTTTATCCACAGTATTTGGAGAGTTTAATTATCCATTTTTTCTATTCTTTGTGTTTATACATTCATCAAAACATTTTTAAAAATTTCCAGTATCCAGGTAAAAAGCATGATGATGATTTACCTCTAACTCTCTACTGGTATCTGAAAGTGAAGTATTTTGTGGATTAGCTCATCCATTAAATTGAAAGCTGACATTCAAATCAGAAGAATAGCAAATCTGCTGATCCAGAGAGAAAATTATCCATCATTTTTATGCCATAGATTTATTTTAATTTGGATTTGTATGACTGACGCTCATCTCACTTTACTCATCTTGCTCTAATTCTATTGATTTCAACTAAGTTTTCTCTGAGTTGCTATCTCCTCTGAGTAGACAACTTTTGAATATCTTGAACCTCTGTCTTTAGGCACTTTCTGTGGTAAATAAAGGTAAAGGTAAATACGGTAGATAAAATGCTGGACTGCTTAAATTGATGGGATTTTTGCCACTGATTTTATTTGGGCCAGAATTTAAGCTTGTAGCTATATATATGACATCTAGGAACTAAGGAATATAGGTTTAAGTAAGTTCTTAACTTCTACATCCCTCTTTTCATCTTTTAAATAAGATAAGGAAAGGAGAAGAAAGAAGCCTTGGTTCACCTAATCTTTCATTATCTCATGCTTGAGAATTTGATACCCAAGGTCTTCATTTACAATCAGAGCCTGAGCCAAAGAAGCCTGAGACATTGATTATAGCCTGAGCATCTAGTTAAGCATATTCCTAAGGTGAAACCCTCAGATCAGACTGTGAACACTGTTTGGACAGCTAAGTTACCAAGCCCTTATCTAAGAAGGCAAAAGTAGTTAAGACAGTATCCTCCCTTGCTAAGGGAGAGATTATTCTAGCTGAGAAGACTCTTCTCCAAATACTGACTAAGCAAAAGTGGAAAGGGCTCCTTAAAGATATATTCTGATACTTGAGCTGTGCAGCTGTCTATCAGTATGACCTCCTTTTGTTAGAGCAGCAGTTGTCTGAACCTAATGATCTTCAAAGGACCATAAGGAAAATGTAAATCAAATCAAGTGTTGAGAAAAAGGTCCACAGCAGCTGCTTTTGTTGCTGGAACTTCCCTGGATAGCATCATGTGCCTAGCTCAAACGAGTCACTTTGAACACAGTGTCTCACTGATAATTATAGCTCTTTATCTAGAAAGATGGACAAGCCAAACAGCAACTTTCACTTGCCAGATTCCATGATGCAGAGCTAATTGGCAGGACATTAGAGAGAGAGAGGTGATGCCGCAGTCCAGCAAGAGGAAAAGCACACCTGAAATGTTAGAAATTAGCTCTGAGTTATTTCAGACTTTCCAGGGGACTGAGTAATTTAAGGTTAATAATCACTGTGAAAACAACTAAGGAGAGTGTTTCTTGCAGAGGAAAGCACAGACTCGAAAGAAAAGACAGAGAATAACAGATTAAAACCCAAACCTAATGCATCACTCAGTTTAAAATAAATCTTTATATATGGCTCCTTAACTCCTTTCTCTCATCTAAGCAAACCTTCAAGAACAGGAAGAACTGATGGGCTGAGTGAGAAAAGGCATAGATTAATGGATTCATTTAACCTAATATGCTCTGTCCAACAGTGGGCAATAGTGGATTCCCAGGGAAGACTATAAGAACAGAATGAATATATAGTAATTCTCAGAACATTTTCCCAGCCTCTAGTCATTCCTAGATCAGGGACTTGCCTGGCTGTTTCTTTAATGTGTCCTATTGGCATTGGATAAGCTTTTCTTACATCAGTTGACTAATAGCTTTTTCTGCAGCTGTGCTGGATTGTGGAGGAAGTTACACCCCCTTACCTGTCCTGGAATATATATGCTTGAGTTGAAACACAACTGTTGCAAATCAGGACTGAAAAAATTTCAGTATAGCAATGTGTCTGAGCAACAGGAATAAATGAAAAACTGGAAAAAATTAGATTTCCTAAGAAAGTTCTTAGAAAATAGTTGCTGTAAAAAATCAAACAAAAACAACCATCCCTGTAAAGTTCTGTCATCCAAGATTCAGGCCAAAGGCATAGGTAGGGGGTCTCTGCCAGGCAGCAGATTGCCAGAGGCATTAATGTGCCCATGGTCTCACGCCAAATTCAGAGGAAGAACAGGGGATGTGGTTGCAGTGGATTCTTGGGAGGAAAGAGCCTCTCTGCAGCAGCACCGTCATCCTCGTTTTCCTTCCTCTCACACACTCACTGCCTCCAAGGGAGCACGATCAGTAAAGCCCAGTTTTTCAGGCTGGCCTTGGCTCTCTGTTGAAGCTCTTTTCTTTTCCATACCCCAACCCTTTCCCTGGAGGAGTAGATCTGCCTCCTCATTCTTCAAGGAGCTAAATTCAATTTTGTTCTCATTTCTGAGATACCTCAAACTGGCTCTGGACACAGGGTATGTCTACACATATATATGTAAACTAGCACCAAAATGTTAATGGCATACTTAATATCCTACCACGCTTGGCTTCATATTATATTGGCCTGATTGCTAATAGTACCCTTGTTAGCTATTTTAAAGCTAGTTCAGTGCTGTCTACATTATATGATACTTACCTTCCAGGGCTCTCTTTTCTTTGCTTTTTGAGAACAGTGATATTTGTTATCTTCCAAGACATGCATGGCTGTGGTTTTAAAGTTTGAATAATGCAATCCAAACACTATAGGTTGTATAGATTAATAGAATAATGTAGTATAGAGCTGATTAGGTAGTTATAAAAGTATGCATTATCAATATATAGAAAAGGCTAATGAAACAGGTTTGTGTTAGTGTTTTTTAAATTTGTGATTTTTATATAATCCTCGGAAAATAAGGCACAATTTATATAAATTAAGTTCCATGCTGATTTCTAAAAGTAGGGGCTTCTATGCAGTTGGGATTTAGGTTAAAATAGTATTTAAATTAATCTTTTATACAAAAATTTGATTTGTAAAATACTTTATGGAAATAAAAAATTAAGCTATCATATTTGACTTGACTCCCCTGTCAGCATGCGTGTTTATGATTTAAGTTCTAATTTAAATCTACCTGCATTTTTTTCTCTCATTTATCGTCTTATACATGTTTCCCAGGATAGCCCACTGGTCTTACAGTCTGACAGAAATGTAACAGTGAATGCAAGAAATCACATGGGGCAGTTAACTGGACAACTGACAGTAGGTGAGTGTTCTTTATTAATTATTATGTAAATCAGTTCACCTTTATGAATAGATTAATTAATATCAAAGAGAAAATATTGTTGAAGAGAGTGAAAAATTCTCATAATCATACTTACTCAAATGGATCATAAAAGCTTGATTCAGTATTAGCTGAAGACAAGAGAAAGTGAAAATGCCCCCAAAATAGTTAAAACATTTTAATGAAAAATGATTATTTTTGAGAGAGTTGTAACAAAACAAACTAAAAAAACCTCAACAACCATGTCTGAACAGACAATTTCAAAGGGAAAATAACTGTCATTTTCTTACTAATTCCATTAGTCTTCCATTACTTCAGTGGGTATTGGATTGACCCCATTGCTCTTATGATGAATTTTTATCAGCATATATTGAAATTCAGTCAGAGAAACAGAATGTAAAGAAACAAACCAAAACAAAATTTCAAATGCTTTCCCATTTGCTGCAGAATTTAAATGGAAAGTGATAGTACTGCCAGTCATTCATTCAAGTAGTGTCCGATATTTTGTGAAGTATAAAATATAGCAAATCAAAGTTCCAAGCAAAATAAAAATAACAAATCCTCTACTTACCGGTTCATTATAGATTCTTTCTCTTGATTCAGTTTTTCATGTATTTGTTCCCTGCTTTAAAGTTCACCACGTTATCACAAATCGTACTTACTGTGTTAGTAAATATGTACTACTAATGAAGTAGTCTTTTGTGTATTTTGGTGACTAGAACAGGACTGAGGATTTTCATTGCTTTTTAAGAATACTGACTGGAAAAATAAGTACAAAATAATGTTCTAGATCTATTGGAAAGTAATACATATTGGCTGGGAATATGCTGAAAAATACAGCTACACTGAAAAATGTACAAATGGATACGGGTAATATACTAACGTATATATAAATTTGAGGAGACACCCCTTAGTCTCCAGGCATTTTCTTTTTTTCATTTTATTTCTGGGGTTTTTCTATATTGTTATCTCACAAAATCCCTTCCATTTTCCCATTAAAGTGTTGAGCAGAAAACAATTGATTCTTTTAAGTAATGGCAACAGAGTATTAATACAATTACAATCTTGACAGATTTCAGGGGATGCGTTGATATGAACGTTTTTCATAAAATGTGATAGTAGTTTCTAATGTTGTCTAGTATTGTCACTATCACCATCAAATAGTTCTGTCATGTAGTAAGCCCTTTGGATAAAAAGAAAAATAAAGCAATGGCAATCTTGCTAGCTGGAAAAAAAAGGATATTAAAAAGGAATTTTTGAAAAAAAGAGCTTTTCTGTGTCATTTTAGGAAACTTAAGACATATTCCACCTTGAGATTTGGCGTATTTTATGTTCAATTGCAAAGAAAATTTGTCTAAGTGAACGTCATACTTTGTTATACAACATAAACTCACAATTAGTCTTAAACCGTAATTAAACATCAATTTTCATTTTTTTCAGAGGGCTTAATAGAACTAACTAAGGATTTGTATAAATTTGAGAAGAGGTAGGAAAATGATGATTCACCAAAAACAAAACCTTTGTGATAATGTATCTCTTTCTACAAAACTTTTCTGGGGGCAGGAGTCCTGACAGTTGGAGGAAGGTTTCTCAGGTTTGACAGAATCAAATCTTCAGCCTTCCACTCAGTTTTTAACTAAGTAGGTTTTTATGGGATTTGAAATCTGTCTTTGAAGAAGGATTTTAACATTTAGTTTTCCTCTTACTGGCTTTTCCTGTTTTAAGTCTCTGTTCTATTCTCTACACAAGCCACTCAAATGTCAATAAACTTTTCCTTAACTTTTCTGTATGGAATTGATAACCAGGAGATTGTCTAATGAATTGTCCAGTGCTGCGAAAGTAGAAGTGTTCTTTGCGGTGCTAAACTATACATTCTCAGAGACTGTTTTTCTTTTACTAATGGAGACACCAATTTTGTTTCAATTATTTCACAAGTGAAATGACTGTTCCTGAAGCCTGTTTGTTGGGGTGTGCTCCAGTATCTAATAAGAAATAAGACTTTTCTGTCAGTGCTTGCTGTCTGAGCCAAGAGGAACTGGCCCTTTCAGATGACTGAAAGAGTAGTAATATTGAAGTATTTGTTTATTTGCCTGATGACTGTTCTAATTCAGAAGTGAGCATTTTTTCCCTAGAAAACTGTCTGGTCTTAGTTACATATATCAACTCATATTGCTGCTAACTTGTTCTACGCACTCTGTTTCCCTGTGTGCTAAGGATATGCTCGGAGATAGTTTTAAGTTAAATGCTAGCTGTGATCTACACTGAGCTTTCATACTGACTGGAGATTGTTGCTTCAAGTTGTAAAAATCTTTGGCAAACGCACGCAGAGTGGCATACCATCTGCACTGATTTTCCTAAATGACCGCATCAAATCAGTGTGCAAAGGTAACCAGAGCTGCTAGCAGGTACAGATCAGGAAAATTAAGCTAACACCTGTTCCAGCCATATTGTACCTGCCACTGCGTTTATGGAACACAGTTCTGTTTCATCTTGCGACTGTATTATTAAAACTTTCCACTTCAGCTGATAATTGCTAAAAAGGTGAGTTGCTTACAGCAAACATTCACGTTGCCTGAAATAGATATGATATTCTGGTTGCTGACACCATTCTCAGTCCATGCATCCAACACTGCAATTGTATGTGTGTGAATGTAGACTGACCTACTTAAAGACATCACACTAGAGTTTAATATCATAAAAAGTGGACGCCTAAAGAAAACGTGTTCTTATATTACAGTAGTTAGTGTGAACACCTGTAAGCTTCTCAACTGGTTGGCAGCTGGTGCAGAGTGTCTGGAGAGTGCGAGGCTGCTCAGTTGCAATATTGTATTTACATTATTTTTATATATTCTTTATCTTCCTATTCTTTCTCATGAAGGCTGTATGGCCTTGATTCTTACTTATATTTATATAAAAATCTACTTCCTCTTTATTATATATAAATTCCTCATACAATATTGCATAAATCTTAAAATATTTCCTATTTATTATTTAATATTTCTTGTTTAGTATAAGCATTCACAACTACCAGTACAATCAGTAAAAGTCTGAGCATTCTAGTATAGGAATTGAAGAAATTAACAGGCACCTAAAATTCAAAATGTATTGCTCCTGCCCTCCTTTCCAAAAATTTTTGTTGTGTAAGGTAGAGCATAGCCAGACAAATTTTGCTTTTTGTCTAGGTAAAACATGGAAATGTTTGCTGAGAGAAGGGGAGGGGACTTTCCTATAGCAGGTTTGCTAACAACAGAAAACATTTTTTTTCCTGTTAGTGGTAAATCTGCTCTGGGAAGTCTCTGCTTTCTCAAAACTGCTCTTTGTCCCTTCACTGGTGCTGCATACTGAACCAGCGGGGTGTGTGGCTGCACTCTGAGAGGGAGGAAAATTAACAGTGGAGAAAGCAGTGAGTAGAAATATCTTAAAATTATATTAAAAAAAAAAAAGTAAGGCATTATGCCTTGGGGTAAAAAGTGATCTATTTAACAATCTAGAAATGACGTGTGGCAGGAGCATTCTGAAAAGAGAAAAGAACATTCAGGTGGATGATATTGCACTCCTATACATGTGTTGTGTGGCATTTTGTCTGTATTTCACATGACTTCTGGCAGTGACGTTACAAGGCAATAAATAGCCTGGTTTCTTGTCTTTAAGGTTCAAATTGCTGGTCATGTCAAATTCTAGGAAAGTTAAAACTTTTTCTCTGTGGTATTTGGAATTGTGCCAGGCAAGACTAAGACAGCCTGAAGAGCATCAAATTAAAACTGTGCATTAAAACTGTAAATGAAAAATAGGTTAATGTAAAGAAGCAGGGGGAAAGAAGAGAAAATGAAGGCTATGGCCCCCTGGGGAGCTGGAACAACTGTGCAATGAAACTCTTGATAAATCAGATGTCCAATTCTGTGAGTCCCTGTGGAAGACAAAATGTTTCTGTGGAGGAGGGTCATCTTGGATCACATCCTGATCTAGAAAGAGTGAAGGAAAAATATCCTAAAAAAGAAAAGGTAGCTGAGGATACTGGGTGATTCAATAGTTGCATGTTTAAGTAGTGAAAAGTCCAGTCATGGCTCTGGGTCTTACAATAGCAAGGCTGCATCCGTTATCAGAGTAAAACATATTTATACTGACACTGAAAACTAAGGAGAGACAGGCACAGTAGGCACAGTAGTGCTTTCTGTTGGGATCTGTATGGACTGAGCTAGAAAACAGGACATAGTGTAGAATTTGGAAATGCATATGTGGTATTTATTCATGTTAATGAACTGACATTTGTTGATTTAACACTGAAAACAAGATTTTTCAGTTTATATAAAGATAATCCTAACCTGACTCAATAGTTTCCTTTGATGTTTGCCCTTGCTCCATGTATGCCATGCAATCCTCACCCCCCATAGATATTATGAGACTTCTTGGAAACCAAAAACCTTTCTGCAGATGGGCACCAGGGGGTGAAGGGATACCGGTGTTTTGCCCTCAGGTCTTCTGGGGACATATGGTCAGGAAACTGCCAGATTTGTATCTGGATCTCCAGAAAGACTCCCAGGCCCTCAGTTTTTAGACATAACATTTAAGACCAACAGAACATATGTGGTACAGACACAAAGGATATTTACAGGTTAAAGATGTAAAGATGATCATTCATTGATTTTTGTATCTAAGCTAGATAAAGAAAAATATTCACATCTCTCCCTTCCCAGTCCTTACTTAGCCATACCCTTTACATTATGCATTCCACTAAGTTACCTTGACATGACCTTTTCTCTCAGTTTAGTCAATGTTTGCATAGTTTGAAGTTATATGGAAAAAATCCTCTTTCTTTTTTGCCAATCTTAGAAATGCACCATAGTTGCACAACTCAAGCCAGAAGTCTGTTGTCTTCATACTGACTGTACACATCACATACCGTTGAATGGAGGATTTTAGGTTGAGAAGTTTTTATTTGATGTCTGTGCTAACAGATCAAAATTAAATATGTCTGAAAGGAGGCATTTGAAGCCCATGTGCTTACCATAACTTCAGATTTGATTATTACTCTGCCGACTTTCTCATTTTTGCATGAATAATTTTTTTTTCTTGCTGCAATAATTTCTTCTGACAGGTATTTCTGCTATTCCTTGACCCTTTTCCATTCATAAAGATCCCTGAGGATATCTCAGACATTTTTAGAGTATAAGGTACAGATAAATGAACACTTCATTTTTGCTAAGCTTTGGGCTCTTTAAGACTGAATCAAAACTGTCACAGAGCAACAAGAGCTGTACAAGTCACAGCTTTAGAAAGCTCCTGAAACTGCAGAGCCATGTACTGAAGCCTCTACAGCACTGCAAATCAAGAAAAGTGATCTTTGGTTACCAGGGATGGGGAAATGAATGTTATCTCACGCTTTTGCAAATAGCTATTCAAAATAGTAGGCAGACATATATTTTTCAATTATAGCACTGGTAAAGACAGTATAGACAGTAGTAAAAGGTACAGATATTCAAATAACTTGTCAAATTTGATGACACTTTTCATCTATTAGCCACAAAATTTGTGTTGTCTACTTAAGATATTTTTTTCTTAAAAATGTTCTTGCCTACTTGCTGTGCTCTGCCAAGAGCCCATGGGGTGTGGTGCAGAAGTTACTGCACATTCAAAACTGCAGGGATGTAAATCTGGGGGAGTGGAAACCGCCTCCTTCATCACTCTTACCTATATCACATATACCTGACTCCTGTACCTATTCCTACCTATACCTTACCTGGTGCCACATCCTGCTACCCCATCAGAGGTGATCAAAGGCAGTCTTTATCTAAGGGGTACCTTTGATATTCCCTTTGCAAACACCTCACTCCAATTTACTGTAGTTTAGTCTAGACATCAAAGGTCTGAAGCACAAGATAACAGTTCAAGCATTTTTGCTTTTACCTGTGATAGAGCTTGTCTGATTGAAATTTGTGTGCACGTTTGGTTCTAAATCTTTGTTTACATACATGGGAGCCTCAAATGTAAAGTCTCTTTCTCCTCATCTCAGCTAAGTGTTGCAAGAAGACAGTAGTTTCAGAGAAGCCATACCCATATATCCATTTCTTATAGCAGAAAAAGGGAAGAGAAGGATTCAACCCTTCTATCTGTGATCTGTGTATGTGGCCTTCTGTCATTGATGGTAAGGGGCAGGGAAGGAAGAAAGCATGTTATTTTACAATTCCTCCTTGGCAGCTTCCACCCTTTCAGTGGGGAAATGAGGATCAGAACTTAATTATCAGACACATGTAAGATCAAGCCTTACAAGGAGGTTTGCCTATTTGTAGTCCCCAAACTAAAGTGAATTTTTAAAAATCTAAAATATATTATATATTTTCCTAGTACAATTTTCATATTAAAATGCTTGCTCTAGTAACTACTGCGGTGCAATAGGATTATGAATATTGTTAATATTGTTAATAAAACCAAAGTTGGCTAAATGAATGAGTTATCCATTTCTCAGCTTTCTCTGGATTTCTTCCTTAGCTGAAATACAGACTGGAAGTAAATAGCTATTGGTCCTCAATACTATTTTAAAGGGTGGAAATCAGAAATTCAGGCAAGTCACTTCTTCCATATCTAGAAGGATTAATAGCCAAGCTTTTGCAGTGATGTACAAACAGAAGTATTTCATATTGAAGTCCAAACAGAATATGTAAGTGATAGCCTAAAATCTCCCTTTTTGGAATTATACCATTAATCAGGTTCTTCTCATAGCAGCAAAGGTTCTTAATTTATGAGTCAATGCACTCTCTCTTCCTCTTCTGATTCAAGAAAATTAACACAGAATCTGTAATTTCTGTGCTAAATTATTTGCATTTTTTATGATTTTTCAGCCTTTTTTGCACTTTAAACAGTTTTCTATTAAAATTTTTTCTGTTGTCTAATATTTTTCCTTGTTTTAACAATCAGTTACGTGCTTATTCAGAGAGTGCTTAGATGACTTGGATTAAGTCTCACAGTAAGTTATTATATATTTTGAGTGTATAAATACTAAAATGTAATATTTCTTCATGAAGTTTTACAGCAAGGTAATGACTCTTTCAAAATATAGGAATATGAATAATTTCCAAAGGGATGAAAATATAGCTCATCTGCTAGTCTGTGCTAAAAATCCATTGTTAGATCTTTTAAGCTGAGGTAAATGTGAGATAACTTACACTTTTTTAAAACAAATTAGCTACCTTGTGCTTAGCACAGAATTAAAGGATCTCTTGTGGCTTCGGGAAGTAGCAGGGAAGGTAGAGTGGCTTGCTGCCTCGCGGGCCATATGGCTTTCAGTTTCTTTCTGGCAAAGTGCATGAAGTGAGCCAAGAGCCAGGCAGAAAATAAGCCTTGTTGCTCATAGCAGTTGAAATGTCCAGCTGGAATCTGAGTCTCATCCTTTCTCATAATTTACAGTGCAATGTAATGTTGTCTTGGTTTCTGTCGGTCTAATCTCTGGAAAAGTCTTTATACAAACCATCTGGGCTATAGCAGGTTTTGTAACAGTAACTCACATAAAATACGTCTAGGTATACTCTTAGTGACTCTGGCTCAGCTCTCATGAGAATCTACCCCCATTAATTAATTGTCTTGTAGTGTGGTATTAGGAAAAAGTTCTGAAAAAATGGTCAAAATTTCAACTTCTCTGCCAACATTTTAATTGATCTGCCAAATTTGCCTTTCCAAAATGAACATGTTATTTTGTTGGAAATTCATTCATATTTCTACTGAGATTCTGTGTTTAAATCACCTTGCAGTAATATAAAGCCATTCAACTTGTTTGTTTTGCAACAGCATCAAGAGCTGGTTACAGTTAATGGACTAGAAAAAGCCAGTTGCAAACAACTCTTTTCTAATTTTTGCTTCTATTTTTGTTGTAAGTTAGTGGCATTATTCTCTGTGTTGATCTGCTTAAGTACATTTGACATTCAGCAGTGGTGAACTTAGCCTCTTGTGACTAGGCCTTGCTGGACTGAAAAATAATACTTTTTTATATGTCCATTACACAAATTAAGTCATAAATGTTTTAAAAACACTTGGTATCATCAAGTATTTGCAATCCACCTTGTGCTTGGTTAACAAGATAACTTTTTAAAAGAGAGGTACTTTATTCAGTATTTTAAATTTCTTTTAATTATTTACAGACATTTTCAATTTTTCAAAGAATATCTTTCATATCTTTCATATCATTTTAATACCTTTATTTGTTATGCACAGACATAATACTATATTACTGTCTAATATTTTAAATACCCTATGGCTTGAAATATATCTTACATCTTGCTTATGAATTTCCACGTGAAAACCATAGTAAAAAAACAGAGAGAAGTAAGTTGTTTCTTTGTCACTTAGTAAGACCAATTGGTAATTTTTTTGGTAGGTATTGCCATTATTTAATGTGAAATCTCTTTCCTGAAATGCAGGAGTGTGTCTTGTCACTTGGTGTGCCAAGAATTCAAAGGTCTCATGAAGGACCATGCATGGAAGCAGTAGTAAGACAACAACTAAATTCTGTGCAATTTCAGTGTGGTTATTTCCGGGGAGGGGAGTGCTTGTGCATTGTTGGTTCTGAACAGCCATCGCCTGTTCAGAGAAAGTCTGCACTGTGGCTGTAAGGTCCCTTGCTTTCTGCTCTGTCATCCTTATACGCATGTACTACATAGTCTTCCTTCCGCCTTAAAAATAATCACTTTTAGTTAAAATAATTAAATCCTACGTAAAGACTTCTAAAGTTGGGGGTTTCAAACCTCTTCTTCTTACTTCTGCATTCAATGTATTTTTTCCTCTTTCTGCATTCTTCAGACTCTGTAAAAGTTTTCCACACTTGACTTTTAATCTATCTTTTCTTCTTCTTTTTCTTTCCACTTCACTGAGCTCAGGAAAGCTTTTTCTGCCTAGGATACAAGGCACAGCTTGTGTTAGCTTGTGTCAGAAGCTGTAGCAATCAAATCTGGAGAACACCTTTTTGCTATCTGTAATGACAAAAAGAAAAGCATATTTTGTTCATTTGTAACTAGTCTGAAACTTTTATTTACAGTATTTGTGGCATAGTGTAGATTCAGGTTGTTTTTTCTCTGCTTTCTAAGCTTATTCATCATCTGTGTTTGGAAGAAAATTTGTGGTTCAATACCTGTTCTTCAGCATGCTTTTTTTTTCAGTAACCTAGAGTTGGTTTGAAAGGTACAATAAATCTGTGATGGGAGGAAGGTAGACAAGTAGCAGGTCACCCTCAGGCAGCCTGCTAGAAGCCGTCTTCAGGTGAGTGGTCCCAGCTGCTGCCAGTCAATACCGGCAAGAAAAAAAGGGGACATAGAGGGCTGTCTGCATGGTGGGGACCTGCAGGTTAACCTCTAGAAAAGCAGCAACCAAGGTCTTCTCAGCTTTCCTAGGAAAGGGTGGTAGTGGATATTCAGTACCCACCACCCTGTTTAGAGATGTTAGGAAAAAGAGGAAAGGGAATGCTAAGTCAGTGATTTTGAAACAGTGATGGTGGAGAGGGAACAAGAGTGTGAGAGTGTCTTTTTAACCCTGTGAAGAGGGCTATCCAGTACTCCTGCTGTTAGTCTTAGCCAGTGCCTTAGCAAGGTATTTTATCGCAATGTTAACTCTAAGACTTGCTTTGACTCCAGAGCATCTGTAGCGAGACTGTGCTGATGTAGTCATCAACTGTTACCAGTGATATAGCAGTCCTCTGCTTACCCTCCTATTTTATAGGCTTTTTATTTTACCTCATTATATTTTAAATGCAAGTCCGAATATTCCCACAGTTTCTAAATATTTGTTATTGAAAATTAGGAAAAAGGATATTTTGTCTCAATCCTCAAATAGTTAATCCTGATGGTTAAAACAGATGCATTTCCTTAAGATGCCAGAGGACTCTGAGAAGTGGTTGGATTTAATTGTAAAAGTAGAGGCTGAGTGGGAAGAAGTCATTAATGGTTTGCCTGGTGGTACAGAAGTGTTAGTGTTTAAACATTAATCTGTTGCCATCTGTCTTGCTGTTGTTACCCACATGCTGTTAGCCAATACAGATAGCATAACTGCTACCCAAATGTTCAGAGCAGGAATAAGTTTTGTTTTGTAGGAGGGAGATCCCAAAAGTCAAAGAAATAGACATTATTCACAGGTATTTTAATATGTTTTGAGGGATGCAGTTTCCATCTTGAAAAGATAGTACTAATTCTTTATCTTTAGGTTTATTAGCTGCTAATATTTTACTTAACTGCAAAAGCAGATTCTGTGCATGTGTTGTGACATTCAAAAGGCTGCTGCTGGGTGCTAAGCATTATTAAATTACCTGCAGCATCTGGCCCTTTAACAAGTCCCTGGCAGGACATTAAGATTTTATTTTTACTCCTTTTTTCTCTTCTGATGTTCAGACAGCTCATTAATTTGGTAAGAATATATCATTCTACCTAGGAGTGGCTTATGTGAAGGATGTAAAAAGGGCAAATAAATGTGAAGTCATTTTGTAACTTAATTAAATGCAAAAATATAATTAAAAAAAAAAGAAAGACAAAAGCAGTGAGATCTTCTGATGTTCTCCTTCAGTGCTACAAAGAACACTCAGGAGAAGAAATTCAACAGCATGCTGCTGTTGTTAAAGATGTTGAAGCAATAGCAAAAAGACTTATCAAAAATATCGCGAGGAGTAATTTGATTCGAGGCTTGGAGTCTTTGTTCAGCTAAGTTCTCTTTAAAAAGTCACTGAGTCAGCTATGGGAAATTAGCCTCAGTTTCTATATGTGGATGTAGATAGTCAAGCTTGGAAACATATAGCTGTTTGTCCATAAAAATAATTTGTCCATACACAGTCATGAACCCATTAGATATAAAGTCCTAGTTCATATCTATTAGATTACTAGTACCAAAACCCAAAAATCTGCTAGTTAAACCTCATAGCTAGAATTTGCTCTCACATGTCTTTGGACTATCAGAGATTGCAACTGACTATTATGTCATAATTACTGTGTATTTTTTAAAACTATATTTTTATGTCAAAGTCTACTGTCTATTGCATTGCTAATGTCTGAGTCCTGTAAAAATACACGCTTCCCAAAATGAGTTCAGTACAATATTGAAACTTTAATATCACATTGCACAATACTAATTAATGTCCCTAAATAGGAAATAGCTGTTTTGTTGTGCTTATTTATCACAATAATTACGTTTATTTGCCTTTTAACTATTTTGCCTCCATTCAGAACAGTATGGAGTTTCAAACTCCATATTATGCCAATACTAGAGATTTTTAATTCTACTACTTGTAGATGGGCAGAGCAGTCTTGTAGTTTAGTCTTAAGCATATACATGGTTTTTAAAGCTATATTTAGTATGGTTTTTTTTTTATTTCTGTAATGAATAAATATATCTCTGACAATATCTGCTTCTTCCTTAGGTTATTCTTAGGGTGATAAATATTGCAGTTGCAGCTGAATGATGAACAGATGACACTGAATGCATGATTAGCTGATTATTTAAGAAATTCTATTAGATTTCTCCCTGTGTATGAAGAAGAGTGTTCCATAAATCTGAAATTAATTAGTCACCTGGAATAGCTGTCACTCAGTGAATCACTAATGTCAGTTATAGATCTAAACAATATGGAATGAGCATTTTTTCCAAATCAAAATTAAGAACTATGTTGCCCTTAAAATAAGTTATTCCAACATTAGAGTCTCAAAAGTTATGAGTTTCCAGTTGTGAAGTTTTGGACAGATGATTTGTTTGGAGAAGCTGTTTTGTTACTCTTAGCTCCTGTGGATTACCGCAGCACTTCAACTTTTAGCACCTTAAGTTGTCAGACACTAGCAAAAACCAAAGCATGAAAAATGTAAAAGACACTTGAAGTTTATCTGCAAGTCAAAGACAGGTGGAGGATGATGATGGAGTCCATGCTAGAAAGTCAAGAGGAGAGACTTCAGAGGGTTATCAAATAAGCTGCTCAGTTTCCATCATGTTGCTCTCTCTTGGGCGTGCTTGATGATCCTGTGTTTTGTATCAACCGTTTATTAATAGGAATGTTAAAAGCTTCCTACCCATTTTGCTTTTGGGAAGAAGGAAGTGGTTTCTTAATACAGAAGAGGACGACAGTGTGGTTATGACACTCGCTTGTCTTTTAAGAGGGAAAGAGAAGTCCGTTAAATTTCTGTCTCAAGTTTGGTCTTTTCTGTTTTGGGGGGGTGGGGGTGTTTTTTTTTTTTTTTTTTTTTTTGTTTTTTTTTTTGTTTTTAGCTTCTTTTCTCTGTGGAACTTCTATTTGAAGTCAGTCGGTAACTTCCCATTTCTGTTATTTCTGTGGAGGAGTGATTTTAGTTTGCTGACCATATTACCAAAGAAAAGCTTTTCCTTCCAGGAGGTCCAGACTAAAATTCCACCAATGCTGCAGGTTTTGTCT
>NW_020451220.1:0-6001 GCF_003343035.1 Apteryx rowi | reverse complement strand
AAGTTTGGTCTTTTCTGTTTTGGGGGGGTGGGGGTTTTTTTTGTATTTTTTGTTTGTTTGTTTGTTTGTTTGTTTTTAGCTTCTTTTCTCTGTGGAACTTCTATATGAAGTCAGACGCTAACTTCCCATTTCTGTTTTTTCTGTGGTGGAGTGATTTTAGTTTGCTGACCATATTACCAAAGAAAAGCTTTTCCTTCCAGGAGGTCCAGACTAAAATTCCACCAATGCTGCAGGTTTTGTCTCTGGGTTTAGAGATCCCTCTGCATCTAGGTTAGATTTCCTTACAGACGTAAAATCTTACATTCCTTGGAGAACTCTTCAGATTTCCCCAGGATATTAAACTAGTTCCATTGTAGTAAGATCTTAATCCTAGAGGTATCAACATAGCCTAAGTGGTGCATTTGAAAGGTAGGCAATCTGGGAGTGATTCAAAGCACAGATGAAGACACCGAATTTAAGTGTCAACAGGGTAGGAGTCTACATGTGAGACAGATGTCTTCATCTGTGAATTGAATTGCATCTTCTCTGCTACAGGCCAACAATGAACCTCGTCAAGAACCTTAATCAGAAGAGACCCGTTCAGAAGCTAAGTGCCAAAATCTGCTTTTATCCTGCCTCTGCAGTATGCGTAGCCCTTGTCCACTGTGAAGGACAAGGGGACAAGTAATTTTCTAAATAGCTAATGGAAAGCCAGGTTTATCCTGAGAGCTGGACTGAGCCATCATCACCCTGTGCTATCATCGCGGTGGGTGCTAGTTGTTCTGGAACCTGCAAGTCCAGTTCACTGGCCTACTTAGCAGCAGAAGGGACTGTCATAATCATGTCCTGATCATCATGCAATAATTTTTCACTCCAGTTTTACTTCTCAGATTGGAAGCCATTTTGTAAACAGATCATGAATATCCTTCAATGCTTTGGACATAGTTTCATTAATCCTTACTCAGATCAAGTGAAGTTAATTAATATGAAATGCTAACATCCTTTATCATACGTAACTTTAGTAGATTTGTACTCTCTCTAGTGAAAGCAGATAATTTGCAATGACATTTTTTCCAGAGAAACAGTCACTTTGGAAGAATATATGTATTTTATAGTCTGCCCTATATTACAGCTATCAGTGTTGAACTGATTTTAGAAATATTGGAAATATTTTTTAATATTCCTTTTCCTATAAAGCTTATAGGTACTCTGGTAGCTCATATCCTTTCTTTCAGTCTCCTTCTCTCAAAATGTGATGGACTAAATTATTCAACTCAAAAGTTTAATTTGCATTTTGAAACCTTTTAAAGATATTATTCAATGCCTTCTGAGTGATACTATACACTAGTTTTTAGACACAACTGGATATAGTTAGACTCCATGGAAAACTATGAAAAAAAAACTGCACAAACAAGTTGTATCTTTTAAACAAAATCTGAAGAAGAAAGTGAAAAAATAAAAAAGGACAAATTGAAAACAAACCACAGGGCCATAGGTTAATATAGAGAATACAAGTAAAATTGTTTAAGTTAGCTCTTAGTTTATATTAGTAAATAACCAAAATGTTCAAAATACATCAGAAGAAGAAACAAGTTTCAGAATATGTATGTCTAATACTTACAAAGAATATTGTCAATAAATAGGAACAAAATGAAATGCTTTTCTTTTTAAGTCTTCACAAAGCAAGAGACATAACAGTAAGTAAAGAAAGAGAAAGGTCGCAAGGTAAAATCAGGAAGAGAAAAGGTAAAGAACACTTAGGTCATATGAATGTATTTCACTTCATTGTACCCCAGTGAAATTCACCTCAGAAATGTTAAAACACTCAGGAGAAAGGTATTTGCACCATTAGCAATTATTTTACAGAGTTCATGGATGACAGATAAGGTCTCAAAGGATGAGAACAGGTCAAACATCAAATCTGTTTTTAAGAAAAGAAAAAAGCAAAGATGTGGAGACTTACAGATAACTGATTTTCACTACAATATCTGGGAATTTTTTAGAACATTCAACAGAACAGTCAGACTGAAAATATCTAAAGAAAATATATGATGATAAATAGAAACAGGTTTAGAGAGGAAGAAATGACCTTAGAGCCTGCAAAATGTTATATTTCTCCAGGGGAAAATGTAAAGTTTCTGTTGTTTTAGTTTGATCTGTGTGATAAGGAAATTTCATACTCCCTTTACTGTCTTACCCTTACTGTTGCTATTTAATTTGATTTTTCTGTTCATTAAGCACAGCATGTGATCATGTATCTCATACCACGTAATGTTCTCTCTTTTTTTAAACTCTCATTTCTTTTCAGTGGCATATGCTGTAAATAATACATTCCTGAGACTTAGTAGGCAGCTTTGGGTTTTCATAAAACACATAATTGCCAAACAGCATAACAGTAACCTAATAGCCTAACTCAGCTAATAAACACAGTGGAAACTTTCCCACTAGTTTCATACATAAATGTAATGCACAGACTGCTCCAGTAAGTCTCAGCTTCAGAAAGGTATGTAATACGACTTTGTACATGATTTCAGTTGTGGTACAAAAGTGTCATATCACAAAAAGCTGTAAATTCTGAGATTGAGGATAATGTTGATATCTTGGAAAATTCTAGTTTGTATTTAGTACTAATCAGTTTGCATTCATGATGAGAAAGAAAAAGTGAAAAACTTTCTAATCTCATTCACACTTTGGAGCATTCCAAAATACTTATGAATTATAATTAAGTGATCCACGTAAATCGGACATGTAGCCTTAAGTCAGCAAAAGCTAAGTTGATAAAGACAACTATAAGAAGAAATAATCACATGTAGTGTATCTATTTGCTGATATCAAAAAGAAGGATATATGGACTATAGAGGAAGATATATGTAGTAAATATAATGTAATATTGTGCATAAAAATAATAAATACTATTTATAATATATTTATAGCAATATGAAAAAATCAGTCAGATAGGAAACTCATTATACTACACACAAACCTCAGTTCAACTATCAAGATCTTGTTTTGAATAAACTAAACTTGAGATTATAAGTAGAGCAAAAAGAAGTCTTACACACGTGATGAGGTGCCTGACACATCTTAGACTTCACTGAGCTTTCTTATCTAAGGACCCGTATGAGTGATTGGGATACTATAGCTAAAGTTACAGCCCATCACCTGAGCCATAGGAGCAGATGATGCGTGTGCTTTTATCCACTACAGAAGCAAAGTAAATGTGTAAACTTAAAGTTCAAGCAAACATTAAACTAACTTATTTTAATTTCATTTATCCATGTGTATTGCACTCAGCTGATGAAAAAATAGGAACAGCTGTACTGTGTCAGGCCAAAGGCCTGTTTAGCCATCTCATTTCTGAAAATGTCCAATGGAAAATACCATGTGATAGGGGTAATAGGAGGAAAAGCACAGGTTTGCTTTCATGAAGGTGAGGCCCCACATAGAAGTAGCATGGAGAGTGCTACACACTACAGTTTTGTACAGTTTTCATACATAGTTACATACCTGAGGTTCCACTCCCACCATGCACCAGGAAGGCAAACTGAAGGGAACTGAATGTATTCTATCCATTGCAAAGGTGGCAGGCAATTTTGTATAGGTATTTTTTCTAGAAAAGTCCCTAGAAAGAAAGTCTGCCTGAGCAGGCAGAATTTTACTGTGACCAAATCACAGTGACCAAATCATGAAGAAGCAATAACTATGCTGCCACCATGCCTGTTTGAGTCAAATGGTTTTACTTCATAGTCTTCATTCATATGGATTTTTCCTATAGAAAGATGTGTGGCTTATCCCTATGCTAATAATCTGTGTTGACAACTGATATTATGCACTGTAATAGGACGCTAAGACAGATAACAAATACATGCATTACTTCTTCTGGCCTAACACTTGCTCCAGTTGTCCTTATCTGGTCCTTATTCAGACCAGGAAACCTCAAAGCTCAACTTCTCCCAAAAGTAGTCATCTCCTGACAGCTCCGTACCAGGGATGTCAACTACTGACAGACTATCTAGTTCTTCTTTAACTGTCACTTTCACCCTTTTTTTGATATATAACAGAGATAATCCTTTCCTTTTCTTAGTAAACAGAACATGCAAAGTGTTCTTATTGCCATGAATGTTTGCTTGTGTAGATATCTTACTCCGAACTGAAAGCTCACTTTGTTCAACTTCCTTAATGCCTGTCTTATATGACGATTCCTTCATTTACATTATTGCATTTGCATTCACTGAAAAATATCTGAGACCTCTGGTGGCCAAAATAATATAATACCTACCATTTCTATGAATATTAACAAAATTTTATCCATATATATATTTCAAAAATATTGAATTTAGACCCAGCTGGGGGCTGAATCTTTATTAAAAATGCTTTATCTCTTTTATTGCCAATCTCGAAAGCATCAACACATTTTCAAAAACTAACTTTCTTTGTCATCCAAAAATATCCTGTATTTAATATTTAAATAATCCATTTTGTAATGAAGAATCAAAAGAATTTCATTATTTTTGCATTACTCATAAACTTATGGATAAGGATCATAAACTCGTGATAATTCACTTTGAATTCTAGGCCCTGTATTTAGTTGAATCAGATGATTTTATATGTATCTCTATATCTGAATTTGTTGTCTATTAGATGTATAAGGAAGGTGAGCTAGAAAACAGGCACTACTGGTAGTGTCCGTCTGTGTCTGAGATGAGCGTATAGAATTTCTTTATAAACAGAAAAGAAAAAAAGTAGCTTCTCGTGTGTTTAATCTTATCTAAAGGTAGATACCTAAAGCAGGTCAGATAAATCGAATTCTCAAGTGTCTATTTTTCTCACTTGGCTGTTATGCAAGTCTAGATAACTAACTAACTAGCTACATATAGATCCTCTGTAATTAGATGACATGCATCTTAGTGAATGCATGAAGTGCTTCCTCTTATCAGTTTAGTTTTATTTTGCTCAACTTTTTAAGTTTTTTGATACTGATAATCTAAGTGTCATTTTTCAACTAATGTTGTCCTGGCCTAGATACTTCACTATTTGTCCTATTGTCTGGTGGCTGAATAACTGTTGTTGAGAGGAGTGGGAGTGGTGTGCTATACTGCCAAGACAGAAAGAACAGCACAAGATCCTCTGAAGATACAGGTTAAAAAAAAAAAGATATTCTTTTTTTTAAAAAAATAAAAGCTAAGTCTAAAATTTTGGGTGGAAACTGTTGCAATTAGGGAATTTCATACTTTTAGTTTGTCTTTCTTGTTCCTACAGTAATGACTTTCTATGTCACTTTTCATGTTCTCAAGTAGCATACAAGTATCATTATCTCTATTATATCATTTAATGGAAAACTGAAAGGGAGGTGAACTCTGTGGAAACCTTCCAGAAAAAGAGAATGTCAGAACTGAATATCCTTTCCCACAGCACAAAGCATGATACCATATGTCATAAAGCAAAATATTCATAGCTACAAAATTCTAAATTCTAAATTCAGGATAGAGATGGTTCCTGCCTTGAAATTTAATCTTCATTAGTCTTAATCTAGATTGCAGTACTATAATTCTATACATCCATATTGCAACATTTTCATTTAACACATCTTCACTACATTCTGGTTAAAATGAATAATTTTATATTTTTGTAGCATTTTTAATGCAGCTCTTTTAGTTAATAGTTTCAGTTTGCAATTGTAGTGCAGCAAGCATGTGTTATAAAGCATCATAAGTATATGCAATCTATGGATGAATGCTTCAGTTATCACAGAATCACAGAATCACAGAATCGCTGAGGTTGGAAGGGACCTCTGGAGATCATCTAGTCCAAMCCCCCTGCTCAAGCARGGTCACCTAGAGCACATTGCACAGGATTGCGTCCAGGCGGGTTTTGAATATCTCCAGAGAAGGAGACTCCACCACCTCTCGGGGCAACCTGTTCCAGTGCTCTGTCACCCTCACAGTGAAAAAGTTTCTCCTCATGTTCAGATGGAAGTGTCTGTGTTTCAGTTTGTGCCCGTTGCCTCGCGTCCTGTCGCTCG
>NW_020451219.1:245101-258964 GCF_003343035.1 Apteryx rowi | reverse complement strand
ATCACATCCCTGCATACTCTGACAACGTTCCTATATTCCTCCCAAGTGGCCTGTCCCCCTTTCCACTTTCTGTAGACTTCCTTCTTCTGGTTGAGTTTTGCCGGGAGCTCCTTGCTCATCCATGCAGGTCTCCTGCCTCCTTTGCTTGACTTCCTACTCATAGGGATGCACCGCTCTTGAGCCTGGAGGAAGTGATGTTTGAATATTAACCAGCTCTCTTGAACAGCCCTGGTGAGGCCACATCTGGAGTACTGTGTCCAGTTCTGGGCTCCCCAGTACAAGAGGGATGTGGCACTACTGGAGCAAGTTCAGTGAAGGGCTACAAAGACAATTAGGGGACTGGAGCACCTCTCTTATGAGGAAAGACTGAGAGAGTTGGGCCTGTTTAGCCTGGAGAAGAGAAGGCTGAGGGGGAATCTTATCAATGTGTACAAATATCTGAAGGGAGGGTGTCAAGAGGATGGAGCCAGACTCTTTTCAGTGGTGCCCAGTGACAGGATGCGAGGCAACGGGCACAGACTGAAACACAGGAAGTTCCATCTGAGCATGAGGAAAAACTTTTTCCCTGTGAGGGTGACAGAGCACTGGAACGGGTTACCCAGAGAGGTTGTGGAGTCTCCTTCTCTGGACATATTCAAAAGCTGCCTGGACGCGATCCTGTGCAACGTGCTGTAGGTGACTGTGCTTGAGCAGGTGGGTTGGACTAGATGATCTCCAGAGGTTCCTTCCAACCTCAACCATTCTGTGATTCTGTGTAATTCTGTATGTCCTAGAAAGATGCCTTTAAAACACCCTTTGGTTAACATAATTTGAATTTTTTGTGTACCCTTACTTCCTACCCGCTGTCTGCTTTGTAAACTGCTTCCATTCTTCCTCTCTCTGAGGTAAAGTGGACCATTGGTTCCAGAGCAGTCAGTTTCCATACCTCCGTGGAACAACACATTGCAAGAAGCAGAATGGAACTTGTGTCATCCTCTGAATGTATAACTATTGGCGGTGCTCTCATCAAAGCAGCAGGCAAGATTAGTGAAAGAATTCATGGCTCATTTTGCTCTTGGATTTCTGCCTCTGTAGTAATCATTAAGCTTTGAAGAATGGGTTAACCAAATAATTTGCAAGACCAATAAATGAAAAAATATGTGTATAAATGAGGTTTCGGTTGATGTTCAATCAATAATATACTTCAATTTAGGAACTGTCTCACTCATTAAAATAAAAAAAATGGGGGATTCTTAGCATAAATTCCTGTTCTTGCTATGTTTTGGCTACTTTCTATTATAAGACATTACTTGGACTCTGAATTTTAGGGGAACTATAGGGCAGAAACTCTGCCATTTGATGAAATCCTAATAAATAATTTTATTCTCCTTTTAGCTAAGACTGAATGAGTGCTTTCCTGCCCTGCAAGAAGGAAGTGGCATGCTTAAAGAGCTTTAGAGACCTAGGCCTCAAAATTTCAAAAGAAATTGAAAGTTTTAGAAAGACACTACAGGAGTATAACCACTTACATGTATATTGTAAATAATATGCATTGCTTCTTGGCTTTGATTTGATCACCCCATGGCTCAAATAATCAAAGCATGCATTCAAAGCTTGGGATAGACACAAATTGTAACAGCATGCTATTCAGGCTTAAGAATTTATTGTGTAGTCCCCCCCCTAAGTACTAAAGCACTTCCGTAGCCGGAATAACTAGACTAGCAAATAATTTCAAAGTGCTAATGAAAAGAGTGGATTACTTGTTTTAGCAGGGCTTATACATTCTTATGCATAGCTAGAAGAGACTACTGTATTATTCTAAAAGCACCTCTTTCAAATTATGCCCATTGATTATACTCATTTTGTGAACTTCTGGAAAATATATGATATATATCTTTTCTCAAGGATTTGGCTAAGATATTTGCCAAAGACAAATTTGCTCATTTACAAGTGAGATAATACATTTAATACTTTGACAGTTGCGCTTCTGAGGCATATACTCTGAGGCAGTATGCTGGGATAGCATTGCAAAATCAGCATTTATCACTGTGGAAAACTATATTTTGAATACCACTGCAGCAAATATGGGTGATTTGGCAACTCACTCACTTCATGACTTCTTTGCCTCTTTCCTCCATAAGCTTAATTTTGATCTTAAGTTGTCCCAATTCTTCCCTGAAACTGAATATTTTTAATTCTTAGAGGACTGGTGTTCTCAGTTCTCTGCAGTGAGACAGTATAGTGTCTCCGGTGCCAGAGGAGCTATAGTCAAAATACCCAGTCTCTAGGTGAGGAACAGAGGGCAAGAAGATGAGGATTTGGCCAAGATGTCTTAGACTGTAATTTTTCTTGGCATATCCCTTAAGGAGATTCCTGCAATAAAAGCACACCTTTACTTGAAAAAATAAAATAAATGGATGCATCTTAAAAAAAAAAGGGAAAGGGAAAATGTACACCTGTATCCCAACAGCATATTTTCAGAATGCTTAAAACTGCTCTCTATTATTATCTCAGAGAACTGCCAAAATTCTCTGTCCAGACTGAATTTTGCTTTCCGGTGCTCTGAACTAAACTAGGAGTCTGAATAAATGTCTCTAGCTTCCTCCCACACAGAAATTGTACCAGCTTGCAGATACATACTGATGTTTACATTCTTTTCACAATGACTCTTATCTCCAATAGCAGCATACAACTTTGATTACTTGGGAATGAAATTTACTGAGATACTTAAACGTTACTTTTTATGTACAATTCAAATTTCCTCAAGAAATATATTCAAAAGATATAATTTTGCAAAGCATTAAACTACTCACCAAGATAGCTTTAAGAGAGTCTGATTAATATTTCATGTTATTTACTGTATCTTGCAAATCCCTCTTCAAAACTGAACACTTTCATAGGTTGCTAAACCATCATTTTGCCTTTTCTTATAAGGGGCTAAACATCATGGGTCTAATGCTCATACTGGTGTAAATCAGTAGTAATCCTGCAGGTGTGACTGCTACAGTAGGCATAGCTGTTATACCCATCTTTTCCTTCTGCACACAGGTAAGATTTTCTTCTTGGGAATATGTACTATGTGGTAGCTTGGACCTACAGCAAACCTGCAGGTGTACAGAAGCAGTGCTGGGAAGGGGAAAAAGAGACATGCAAAAGAAAATTGGTTTGCTTGCTTTGGATTCTGTTTATAAAGCTGAATCTCGAGTCAGAGAATCTTGGATGATGGCACTGCTTTGCCATATGCATCATTTCAAGACTACTGCTAAGCAGCCAGTACTCATACATCCAGAATCCATCTTGAAGTTTCCTCAGTCACATTCACGTCAGAAAGGGAAGTAGTATCTTAGAAAAGAAGACCAGAACAATAAATCTGACTTTCCTATTACACTAGCATAAATTCATTGACTTCTCTGTAGAGTTCACGGAAGAAAAAGCATGTCACAACCAGTTCTTTTCAGATTTTAATTTTTTGCATCTTGAATAAATATATCTGAGTTGCACACACCTAAGAAGAATGTCCCTGTAAAGATAGATATTTACTTCATGTTCAATTTTAGTCTCTTTAACATATTGCTGTATAACTGAAATGTGATTTGTTTACAGAATACAGTGACACAGTATTAAAATGGCATGTTTAGTTTAGACAATGATAGTAGTTTAGATAGTAGCCCAAACAAAATAGTTTGGGCATGGAGATATTTCTGGATATATAAGCAGCAACCTTATATGGTCTTGCACACATGGCAAAGTTTAGAAAAGAATTATTAACTTAATTATTAAGTTAATGTCTTGCGCTGTGCAGTTAGTTGCTGTATTAACATCACCACTCAATCTAGTGGAATCCTATTCAGTCTTCTTTAATTAAATTGATTAGAAACTGAGCCACCTACTTGCTATATAAGGAAGAGATTAATTTTTTCTTTGATGGCAAGAGCCTGCTGAAAATTTTATGGCCTATATTACTCAGAAGGTCAGAGAAACTGGTCAAAGAAGCTTTCTCTGGCCTTTAAATGTATATATCAGTTCATCAACTACAATGTAAAGAAATCATATGGTGCTAATTTACACCAGATGTTCATCTGACCCTGTTGGTATAGGGGCTGGGAGGGAAATACATATATTTAATACGTGAGTAAGTCATTAAGGAAGAATATCTAAAAAGAAGGAATTGTTGGCTATATATCTGGAGGAATGGATGGCATGATTAGGGCATGTCATTAGACTTTTTGCATAGCCTTTTCTCAAGAGAAAAGCATTCATGTCACTCAGATTATTGAAATGACTATTATTAATGAGAAGTTAAATGTTTATGGTGCAGCTTGGCATCCCAGAAGTGCCTGCAAGTCATTGCACTCACAAAGGTTAGGTCAGGCTAGAAAGTCTTTTCCCAGAAGGTTTTGCTGAATGGGTTTAGATTTTTAAAACTTTTACCTTATTTTTCATCTCAATGATTCTTCTAACTTTTGAGAAACATATTAACAAGATTAGTCCTGCATGGGAGGCTTGAATGGTGCTTTTTGAGATGAGGAGAGTTTATAACTCTATTTAGAAAACTGGTTTTCATAGTCATTTCACAAAGAATTGCTAAGGGTGTAAAGGAAACATTTAACACCTTCTGAGTTCCCTTACAAGATTTTAACAGAAATGTTTTAAAAGAAACCTTTTAACCTTTCCATATGGAGCTGCTCTCCATTTTACAGGTCTGATTCTCTGGGATACCTGTCCACTACACTATATGACAGCATGCATGGGGAATTCTGCATTTGTCTAGCTCAGCAGGATTCGCAGGGAGACTGTGGCAAAGCAAGAGGTTGAATTATTTTTTCTAGCTCTCCTGTGAGAGTTCAGAAACCATCTACTCTAGCATCTTTATTTGTTGCTACTGTCACTGATTTTAGAGGTGTTACAGAGAGCATGTTTATTCCCATTTACAAAGCATGGGGTAGAAGGACTATATTCACATATTTATAATAGCCTTGGTGATTACTGGGAAGGATTCCTGAGGAGATTTTTCCTCATGCAGGTGCAGTTTGTCCTGGATCTGCTTTAAGAACACAGAACTTGTACAAATATCCAACAATAGTAAAGCCTTATCTACCCAGCCCATCTAGTTTGGGCAACTTTTTCCAAGTGAGAGTTCCAAGTGACATGGTTTGAATCTTCATAGTGTAGCACAGAGCTACACTATGAAAGCATAGGCAGCTTTGAGAACAACTCCTTTTTCATTAGCAGAAGTTTCTTGTTCAATACAGGAAGCAAGTAGAAGTTTTTCTCAGAAAGAAAAAGAAAAGGCGAATGACCTGAAAGCTGTGTGGCAGTCTGCCACATGCAATAATTGCTTGAAAAAGTCCCATGGATTCTGCTGTGATTTCACTAAATCATCATTATGCCTTTCCCGACCTACACTGATGAACAACCTTTTTCTTTTGATGGAAAAGAATGATCCAGGAAAGATTAAAACATTGTCCTAAAGTCCTAATACCTGAAGTTCCTCAGAGTAGGATGAAAAAATGTAGACTCTCCAGGAGATAAGAAATTAAGAAACCATTACAGAGGATCCTCACAGTAGTAGTAAGTATACAGATACATGTCTCACAATTGACAGTTGAAGGCCACTTCTGCAGTACAACTAGACCTTTTGGCCATTGTCAAATTTAATAATACACTTTTTTTGTTCAGTGCATCTAGGCCAGGGTATCCAAGGACATTCACATGCCATGGCTTCACTGTTGTCTTCCCTGATGACAACAATGTGACCAGGCTTAATCAAAGTGCTGTCAAAGTGATTTCTCTGGTCATCATTAAGAGTGGTATATCCCAGAGCCTCCACAAACGAGTGTTAGCAAGGGTGTTACAAAATCTTTTTCTGCACAGAATCAAAAGATCCTGCCCACAAAAGGGTGGAAATTCACAGATTCTCATTTGCACAAGAATTACATATGCATTTGCATATGGTTAAAAGTGCTTTGCCATATTCTCGAAGCACAAAGATCTAAGGGTCTATTCATAAAGCCAAAGAAAAAGTAGATTTCTCAAACACAGGCTTTCTGTGTTTTCCACTCATGGCAGCCAGAAGCTCACCCACCTGCTAGCTTTTTCAGGATACTACCCAGACTTTCTCATTGGAACAGGGGTTACTCCAGCTGACAGAGGCACCTTCAAGAGAGAAGCAATCTTGGGTTGGTCATGATGTACAGCTGTGTTTACACATTGGATCTTGTGGGATGACTACACAAATGAGGGAAAAAAAGTATTTCATTCAGCCTTGGGAGTGCTCTGGTCAAATCCCTGTCTTTTGTTTTACACTGTCCAGCAGGGGAAGAAGGTGCAAGTCACCTCAATCTGAATGAGCAGGAAGTCTTCCCCACACAGGATGCGGTAAATGAGAAAAAAGGGAGAGTGTTTAAATAGTCCAAAATGTGAGAAACTGTTAAACTCCTGGTGTCTCCTAAAACACTAGGTTTATAGAAAGACCACCAGGCTTAACAGAAAGGAAGAGGAAAACCGGGGTAGAATGAACTTCTCTGTGAAGAATCCCATCAGCCACCTGCCATGCTCCATCAGACCACACTACAGTTCATAAATGGGCATAAAAAACGGTTGTGAGACCTGGCTTAGCTCCCCTGAGACAGATACTCATAGTTTCATAGGTTGGACTGGACTCCAACCTACTGACTCCAGGTCAGTACCCATTTGGGCTGCCTAGATTCTTCCTCCTGCAGTCATGGCCTGGTTTCTAGAAGACGGAGTCCCTTACACTGACCTTTCCATTTACATTCAACCCTTCTCCTTCCTTTTTTTCACAGCAAATCAAGTCTCCTGGAGCTCTGAGTTGTCTGTGCCTATACTTTCTCCTGTAAGGAGCTGCCCCATGGAGAGCAAAAGACTTTTAAATTAAAATAATCAGATATTGTTACAATATAAGCTAGAACTCTCAGCATGTTAAATTGAGAAAAGTCTGGGTGACTAGGTCAACAGACTAGAACTAAAAAGGGTTCACACACACCTTTCTTTGTGCTCACTGTGTCCCCTTAAAAGCACATTCTTGCTTTTAGTGAGGCAACTCAGTTGCTGAGTTGCAGAAAACTGTACCCAGCCCCTTCTAAAGCCTAAAAAGCTTCTGGTCCTTCATCTCTGAGACCTGCCTACCTCCTTCAGTTCACAGCAGTTCTCTGCATGCACCACAAATCCCCAAGAATCTGCTGCAGCCCTTCTCCCTCTGTATCCCCTTTCACTGATTTTCCCCCCGGGCAGGTTTATTTCCTTTCCAAGGGACTCCACACTTCCCTGGTGTCTGAAAGCAATGTAGCAGAATTGAAAACAAAACAAAACAAAACAAAAACCCAATAAAAAAATTATTTCTATCATATCCTTATTCACCCTAGATACTCAGATATGACTTTCTGGATTTAAACATTTCTCTTCTAAAATCAGACTTCATTCCACTGTTTCTCCAGCTCTCTCTCTGCTTATGGGAAAAAGAAAGCCAACTATCTTTGTTCCATTTAAGCCCTTGTCCAAGAGTATTTCTGTAGGTGACCCATAAGTTTTAACAATTCACTTCCCTGATTTGCAGGGAAAGGAGGATTTGATCCAGCAGTTTAAAGAGTTAGATAAATATTTTTATGCAGGCATTCAAAAATACAATATTCTCTTAAAACTCCCTCATGTTGAACAGAATTCACAGGCAGGAGGTAGTGTTCCTGTCTTGTTATGTTGCTGACATTTTAGCTGACTTTTACATCTGCCATATTGTGTATTCCTCTGTCTCACTGAAATGCTTATGTCAGTATTAAACTGGATGATTAGCTAGTTAGATGGATACTACTTTTTTAGAGACCCATTATTTCTCTATAGAGGCAGGACTTAGTCACAGGTATGAGATACCCACAAAACACCAGTTGTTTGGATCTAGAATATTTTTTCCTTGAGGAAGGACTATGGCTCTTTGCCCAGCTAAAATACTTATGAATTTCTGATAGTAAATTATTTTTCCTTGCCTCTAATGAGAATTGTCCATAGCCTTGAATTGATGTGTTCAATACAGTACTCAACAATGCAAAGAAGGAAATTTAGACTGAAATTCAGGAATCTGCATTTTAACAAGGAATGACTCTGCCCATTTTCAAAACAAATGAGAATCATCGAGTAAGTTTAGTGATGAGAAGACTGTGAAGAGCCAGGAGCTTTTCTTTCACTGCGAAATGGAGATGTCTGCCAGGTGTCACAGAGAAAAGTGAGCAGATAACAGCTTCCACTGACTATACCAGAGAAGGGCTGATCAAAATTGCTCCAAGCAAGCACTGCAAGTCTTATAACAAGAGCAATGTGTCCACTGACATAAAAAAACCCCAAAATATTACAAGTAGAATTACAAGTTTAGGCATACAGGACTCCAATGTTTGTAAAACAAACAAAACCCAAGAACATCTGGCTTGCTTTCTAGCCCTCAGGCTGCTGTCAATTTCTCTGTAAACTCTCTATATTTCTGAGTATCCTTTAAAAAAAGGAAGAAGTTAGGGCTGAGGAAAAGTACCAAGTTGACAGACCTGGAGTCTGAAGGCCTTATGGATCCCGTCTGAGCAAGGAGAACATGGATGGTTGCAGGGCTTGTAGCTGCCAACATATCCGATATAATAAGAAGTCCAATCTAGGCCTGACGGAGTCCAACAGGACCAGGCCTGTCCTCGCTTCTTCGCATCAGTTTACAGAGCCCCTGAGCACCGTACCTGTATTTTAAAGCTTCCTTTTTCCTAAAGATGGAAAGGCAGTACAATTGGGGACAGCGTATCTAACTAGTTTTACTCTGGAAGGCAGCTTTGATACATGACAATCTAGGTATGTGGTTTTAGTACCTCTGTTAGGTATTGAATCCCTATGGCTATGGGTTATGGTTTATAGCAAAAAGAAAAAAAAATTATTTTCAGCTCTAAAAGCAGGTCAAGCAAACACTAATTAAAATGAAAATGAAAAGCAACATTTTCTGTGCTCCGAAGGGCATATCAATACTGTTTGCTGTTGTTTTCTTTGAGGAAGAACAAGCTCAGAGCTGTCATCAACCTCTTCTTTTCATATCTATGACTTTAGTGTGCTTAAATATTACTTTGAAATGCCACCTTCTTTACTTAATTATGAAATGAATAGTAGACTAAATCCAACCATAACCATTGTTTGTTTGGTTTGGTTTGTGCTGTTGTCCTTCCACAGTCTGTAAACACAGCCTTTGGAGGTTAAATTCAGATTTGTCATAATACCTGTTCACTTGTGCCAGATTTGTTGAGATCTAAGAATTATTTGTGGCAGGTGCTATGTAAATTGATAAGAAGGAGTGAGCTCAAAGGTAATACTTTATCTAAATGAGTGAGAGCACAGAAGCTTTCTATTTACATTTCAAGGGTTGGGTGTATCCCAACATACAAGCATACTGGTTGATTTTGGTCAGATTTCAAACTGAAGCCTAAGCAACACATCTCTGAGAGCTTTAGAGAATAGGTATGGATTTAATTTGCATTTGAAGTTAGGCTTGCAAGCACTTTGCTGTGCACCAGTGAGCTATGTCTCTTGTAGTTTGCCTACTGTCTCTGTTCTGCAAGTCTTTCCAGCTAGTGTCATACCTGTTGGTGCTAGACAAAATGCAGACTTGGCTGCCAGATCGCAGACCGAGCACAGCTGCCTGTGCTTCTGCAACCCTCTTACTGTTGTCCAGACTGTTACAAGTCTCAGAACGTGCATTCTGTGCATTAGCTATTGAAAAGTTTTCAGGGACATATTTGTTGGTGCATTCTAACCTTTTAAAGTGGAGATGTGTCATTTCTGCTTGTGAAAAATCTCCGAAGTTATTACAAGTTTTGTTCCTCCTCTACAATGAACAAGGGATGCTCTTCCCCCCGGAAGGCTTTCACCACAAAGGCTTGATTAAACACTGAGTGCTTTTTCTTTTTCCTTTGGTCTCTTCCAACTGTGCTCACAGAATCACACAGAATGGTTGAGGTTGGAAGGGACCTCTGGAGATCATCTAGTCCAACCCCCCTGCTCAAGCAGGGTCACCTAGAGCACATTGCACAGGATCGCGTCCAGGTGGGTTTTGAATATCTCCAGAGAAGGAGATACCTTCACCTTAAACACAAAGAAATGTCAAAGCTATCTCCTGTTCCTGATAAATTTTGAAGTTTTATGCAAAAAGTGATGATTTTTTCCAGCTCTGTGCACAAAACAAGCTTCTCCCCCAAATATATAGAAAAGCACATTTTAGCTGTTTAAAAACAAAAATCTCATCCTTCAGCTAGGGGCCTTCAGTCTAGCAGCCTGCTCCTTTTTTTTGAATGAAAATTTCCATGAAATTTCTCCCAAAAATGCTTTGTAAAGTCCTGTTTTCATATTCTACCTGTTTTCTGGTATAATTTTTTAACACCAATGCCCCTACTCAGATCTGTTTCTTCATGGGTCACCTTGCTGTTATCTGATACATGGTTTTGGTGGCAAGGTGTTTGAGCAGATTTTTGTAATAAACCTTTCTGAATAAACAAACATTGCCATTTGAAAGAATTTCTGCTACTCTTCCTCCTCCATGTTTCATGCTATTCTGAAGCACGGATGTGATAAAAAGTTGTCTAACCCAGCTGAAATGGTTCAAAGCTGAAATGTTGGCTCCAGGCATTCTTATATGCTGACAGCTTCTTTCCACTGACAAGTCTGTCTGTAAAGCCTGAAGAAAAGGGTCAGTTTCTGTGCTTCTCCAGGGCTGTGACTGTGCATGGGGTGTAAGCCACCTCGCCGACCCTTGGAAAGACAGAACTAGAGACATCATGGCTTGGGTTAGCGCAATCTGTAGGTTAAATTCTCCCCTTGGGTTTACAATGTGTTATATGTGTGAGAACAGAGAAAGATGAGGGTCCAGTAAAGTGTTTTACAAAGCAGGTTATGTACCACTGTTTGAACTGCTTCTGCCCAGCTGGCTGGACAGGATGTAACTATGTAGAAGAATACACTGAACATATAAATTAGTGACAGAAAAGCTGCAGCACTCATTCCTTTTCCCAGGTTACATCTTTTTTTCTAACTGATGCCATTATTTCCACCTCTAGGAAAAGTCAGTTTTGCTGAATTGTTGCCAATTACAGATAAAAAATGGTTAATATTTTAATCACTGCAACACTATTCATAGTACCCAGAGCATCTCACTCAATATTTGTTCAGACTATTATGATGTCTTAGTACTCAGCAGACACTTTTAATTTATGGAAGACTTTTCTTCACCCTCACCAAAATTATAATTCATGTTTCCTCTTATTGGTTGGTTATTATAATGCATTTTCCATTGAAAACCCTTTTTTTTTATTGTGCTTTTTCTTAATTCAGCCAAACACACAATCATATTATCACTTACAAATATCTTGAAACAAAACTTTCACTAAACTACACTGCAGCAATTATGCAAATAAGTGGACTGAACAAATTTAGCATTACAAAATTAGCATACTGTTTTTAAAAATAAATAAAAAGTTATAATGTTTTTTAAATATTTATGATAAGCTATTTATCACAGAAAATCAGCAAGCACCAGTTTGGTGTGTTATTTCCTCTACTGATTTTTTCTTGGCTTACAGCATGCTGTTATGACAAAGAGATTTGAGACATGATCCTCAGCCGGTTTAAATTACAGGAACCCTACTGATTTTGATGAAGTTCTGTGGATTTACATCAGCTGCAAATCTGCACCTCTTCTGCAGAGACTTACCACATGCTGTGAGAAGGCCTGATGGTGATCTGGAATACAGGAAGTAGGCTGTGCATTTTCCTGAAGTCCATATTTTGACCTAAATTTTGTCAGGCTTTATTTGTGGATAAATTAGCATTCCACAGTTTTCTTTGCGCTTTGAAACTATATAAACAAGACTTCTCAGGCACTTAATTATGTCTGAGCCCCATTCTGAGTGGGGCTTGCTTTAACATGCTCCCTGGCTCTTCCTCTGGCCTCCTCTGTCATACCTGGAGAACATCCACCTTCTTACCTGCAACCACACCAGGGTCTTCAGTTGCTGCATAAAGAAATCACACACCTGGGATTTTACAAAAATACTAACTTTCAATAATTAGCCTCCATCCTTTCGCTTTTGGATTGGGCTTTCTAAATGCCACCCAACCAGATTCATCTGCAAGAGATGCAGAAATTCAGCACTTACTTGGAAGACACTTTCAGATTCTAAATCCTGGAGGTCACCGTATGCTCTTTGCTGGTCACTCCAACCACTGTGTAGAAGAAACAAATAAGGTTAGTAATTGCTGTGAGGCTAGGCATGAAAACACAATCTGTTCCATCCAGCATGGATGAAACTCGTGTTCTCTGATCAACTTTGAAAGATAACAACTAGCTAGATGAGAAAAATAGGGTCACTGTGCAGACATCGCGTATTACTGGCTAAGTTTGAATTTTCCACCGTGAGTGACATGATCAGAGAGGAAAATAAGTGATACATTCAGAACTAGAAATGACATCAAAACTGGGTGTCTTATAGACTTAGCTATTAAGACAGTCTAGACCATGTTTCTAGTACAGAACCAGGTATGATTTTTTCCTTCTCATGTTTGGCAATCTTTCTGCATTTCAGGACAAGTCCACAGGAGCTCATTTGGGCTAATTCTCCCCTGATGTCTCTGCTTGGATTGGCTATTCTGTCCTCCCCAAAAGATTTTGCTGTTCAACAGTATTTCTCCATGCCCCATTAGTGCTTAAATACACCATGAAGTCAGAGCTGACTTACAAAACAATGGTTTTTAGTTATACTTAAAAAATATCCTCATGATACAAAAGACAGAGCAATGGGCTCGCACTCCAGAGACTGGCTTGATGGATGCCTGGAGGCAAGCCTTTATTCTTCATGTTCCAGTTACGCAATAGAGAACATGATATCACTCACCTTTGTAAATCACTTTGAGAACTGCTGATCAAATATGGTGGATAAGAACTAGATATTGTTGCTGTTACAACCATGAATGTCATATATTTCCACCTGATCATACCTTTCTGGTTGTTCTGATTCAAGAGATACAGGGTGACGATTTTTTTCCATAAGTTTCCCACAGGGCTTTGTGTCAGGCCTTTTCTCTTTTTTAGGCAGTCTTCCAGAAAATGTCATGTGATAATTACTAGCCTTCTCTCCCTCGCTAGTGTTTGTCTCGGATGTTTTAGCTTCTTGGCTTTGAATCTTGTTTCTAGTTATTTAGCTAATTTTACAGTTTTCAGTTCAGAGTTTTTTTTACCAAAGACTCTGCCTGCTGCTTTTCTGGAGTCCAGATAACTTAATTTTAAGCAAGAGCCTTGCCTGGGCAAGAGTTCAGTTTGGATCCCAAAGAGCGGCGAGGCCCCAGACTGCTCTTCAAATGGGGAGCAAGCCACAGCACTGAGCCCTGTGAGGAAAGTTCTTTCTGTCCTGTGAAGAGAGCAAAGGAGGCAGCAGGATATGAAGAGACTGTGTAACGAACGCATCTCCTTGGAGCAGCAATAACAATGTGTTCTGCCATGAAGAACAGTTCAAAGAAGTTTCCTTTTTGCTGAGCAGGTTGCTGAAGGTCTGGAGTAGTATCTATGTTGGTCCTGACTGGGCTGAGTGAAAGGAAGCTGGTGGGTTGGATAATCTTAGAGGGAGCAGAATCACAGAATCACAGAATCACTGAGGTTGGAAGGGACCTCTGGAGATCATCTAGTCCAACCCCTCTGCTCAAGCAGGGTCACCTAGAGCACATTGCACAGGATTGCATCCAGGCGCATTTTGAATATCTCCAGAGAAGGAGACTCCACCACCTCTCGGGGCAACCTGTTCCAGTGCTCTGTCACCCTCACAGTGAAAAAGTTTTTCCTCATGTTAAGATGGAAGTGTCTGTGTT